>NC_064420.1:25272500-25327500 GCF_023375975.1 Astyanax mexicanus | reverse complement strand
GCGCACATACTCTCACACATGCACACACTCACTTTTACATGGGCACGAACTTTCACACGCACACCCACACTCTCTCACGCGCACACAGTCTCTCACGTGCACACAGTCTCTCATGTGAACACACTCTCGCATGCACACACTCTTACGCACACACACACACACTCTCACACGCCCACACACTCTCATAAGCGCACACTCGCATATGTGCATACTCACGCACGAGCACACTCTCAGGCACGCACTCACATGCAAACACACTCTCACGCGCACACACTGTCTCACACGCATACTCTTTCACGTGCGCACACTCTCACATTCGCCTACTCTCACGTGCATGCACTATCAAGCGCACACTCTCACGCGTGCACACTCTCACGTGTGCACACTCTCACGTGCATGCACTCTCACAGGCACTCAATCATGCACGCACTTTCACACGCACTTTCACACGCACTTTCACATGTGCACACATTCTTTCACGCGCGCACACTCATGTGCATGCACTCATACGCACCCTCACTCGCGTGCACTCTCACACGCCCACACACTCTCATAAGCGCACACTCGCATATGTGCATACTCACGCACGAGCACACTCTCAGGCACGCACTCACATGCGAACACACTCTCACGCGCACACACTGTCTCACACGCATACTCTTTCACGTGCGCACACTCTCACATTCGCCTACTCTCACGTGCATGCACTATCAAGCGCACACTCTCACGTGTGCACACTCTCACGTGTGCACACTCTCACGTGCATGCACTCTCACAGGCACTCAATCATGCACGCACTTTCACACGCACTTTCACACGCACTTTCATATGTGCACACATTCTTTCACGCGCGCACACTCATGTGCATGCACTCATACGCACCCTCACTCGCGTGCACTTTCACATGCGCACACACTCTCACACGAGCACACTCTCTCACACATTTCTTTATTTTCTATTATCTATTGCAGATCTCCTGCATGTGGTTGGAGTGATTTATAGAGGCGGTTCTGAGTATTTTCTCTGGTGATGTTTTATCTAGTCTCTAATGCAGCATCTTCATTTCTTACATATTTCAGATTCTTGTTCTCTAAAGTTTTATAATCATATTGAATGAAAGCTCAGTTGGATCTAAATCAATATTATCACAGAAAACAATAATATAAATATAATAAATCTTAGACTCTATTGTTTTGTATTCAGATCAGCACTTTAAGCTCTTACAGCACACTCTACTGACCTGGAGTATGTTTCCCAAAAGCTTCATAACTAGGGCTGTCAACATTAAAGTTTTAACACACACCGTTAATTTGGAATCAGTAACACGTTACTTATTAAGTTGGCTTGGAAAAGCCAACTTATTGTTCTTCGTAATCTTCTTATTATTATTATTATTCTTACGCCTTTTTTTCTGTACGCTACTCCTCCTAGAGCTTTCAACGTAGAATCACGAAACTTTCACGGATCGTAGGACCTATGCCAACTTAGCGTGCTTGTGCTTTTTGGAGCGATTTATCGTACGGTTTTCGTAAAAACTTCGTAAACGTACGCATTTTTTCCCCATAGGAATGAATGGGGCGAAATTTTAAACGTCCGTAACCGCCACAATTTTTGAGATACGAAGACCAAATTTGGCGAGCTTATAGATCTTACCGAGATCTTTAAATTAATAGGAGGTTGCGAAGCGATACGACGTACGGTTTTCGTACAATTTTCGTACGAAGTTTTCCCATAGAAATGAATGGGGGGCCCAGAGTTCCATCTCGCACACGAGCAGCTCTGCGCACGGAACCCCTTCTCTCCCCTGCTCCTCCAGTACTGTGAGTGTATGGAGGAGCTGCTGTATGGAGCAGCTATCAGTCAAAAGTTTGGACACCCCGGCACCCCAGCCAGGGTTTGCAACCACCTATTAACTGCTTAGCAACCACTCTCTCTTTCTCACTCTCTCTTTCGCTCTCTACTTCTCTAATTCTCACTCTCTTTCCCACTCTCTCTCTATTTCTATATTTCTCACTCTTTCTTTTGCAATCTACTTCTCTACTTCTCACTCTCTCTTTTGCTCTCTACTTCTCTATTTCTCACTCTCTTTTGCTCTCTACTCCTCTATTTCTCACTCTCTTTCTCACTCTCTCTCTACGTCTCTATTTCTCACTCTATTTCTCACTCTCTCTCTACTTCTCTATCTCACTCTCTCTTTCTCACTCTCTCTACGTCTCTATTTCTCACTCTCTCTCTACTTCTCTATCTCACTCTCTCTTTCTCACTCTCTCTCTACTTCTCTAATTCTCACTCTATCTTTCCCACTCTCTCTCTACTTCTCTATTTCTCACTCTTTCTTTTGCTCTCTACTTCTCTACTTCTCACTCTCTCGTTTGCTCTCTACTTCTCTGTCTCACTCTCTCTTTTGCTCTCTACTTCTCTATTTCTCACTCTCTCTCTACGTCTCTATTTCTCACTCTTTCTCTACTTCTCTATTTCTCACTCTCTCTTTCTCACTCTTTTCTACGTCTCTATTTCTCACTCTCTCTACTTCTCTATTTCTCACTCTTTCTCACTCTCTCTCTACGTCTCTATTTCTCACTCTCTCTCTACGTCTCTATTTCTCACTCTCTCTCTCTACTTCTATATTTCTCACTCTCTCTACTTCTATATTTCTCACTCTCTTTTTCACTCTCTCTCTACGTCTCTATTTCTCTTTATTTCTCACTCTCTCTACTTCTATATTTCTCACTCTCTTTTTCACTCTCTCTCTACGTCTCTATTTCTCACTCTCTCTCTACTTCTCTATTTCTCACTCTCTTTCTCACTCTCTCTCTACGTCTCTATTTCTCACTCTCTCTACTTCTCTATTTCTCACTCTCTCTTTCTCACTCTCTCTCTACTTCTCTATTTCTCACTCTCTCTTTCTCACTCTCTCTACTTTTCTATGTCTCTTTCTTTCTACTTTTCTATTTCTCTATTTCTCTCTTACTCTCTCTTTATTTCTCGCTCTTCTCTCTACTTCTCGTTCACTCTACTTTTCTGTCTTGCTTTCTCTTTCTATCTATCTCTCTACTACATCCTTTTTCTTTCTCTACTTCTTTATTTCTCGATCTCTCTTTTTCCCTAATTCTCTTTCTCTCGCTCAATATTTCTCTCTACTTGTCACTCTTTTTCTCACATTCTCGTGTGTTCTTTCTCTACTTCTCACGCTGATTTTCTCTCTACTTCTCTATTTCAGGCTCTCCCTTTTTCTGTACTTCTACATTTAACACTCTTTCTTTTTATCTACTACTGCCTAGCAACCAGTTAGATACACCTTAGCAACCACCTGGAAAACATTAGCAACTGCCTAGCAACCACTTAGCAACCATGTGTAATACATTAGCAACTGCCTAGCAACCAGATAGCAACACCTTAGCAACCACCTGGAAAACGTTAGCAACTGCCTAGCAACTGCTTAGCAACCACTTTAGAAATGGTAGCAACTGCCTAGCGACCAGTTAGATACACCTAGCAACACCTTAGCAACCACCCCAGATACCATAGCAACATCTTAGCAACCACCTAGCAACACCTTAGCAACCACCATAGACACCATAGCAACACCTTAGCAACCGCCTAGCAACACCTTAGCAACCACCTTGCAACCACCTAGCAACACCTTAGCAACCACCCCGGATACCATAGCAACACCTTAGCAACCACCTAGCAACACCTTAGCAACCACCTAGCAACACCTTAGAAACCACCCTGGATACCATAGCAACACCTTAGCAACCACCTAGCAACACCTTAGCAACCACCTAGCAACCACCTAGCAACCACCTAGCAACACCTTAGCAACCACCCTGGATACCATAGCAACACCTTAGCAACCACCTAGCAACACCTTAGCAACCACCTAGAAACACCTTAGCAACCACCCAGGATACCATAGCAACACCTTAGCAACCACCTAGCAACACCTTAGCAACCACCCTGGATACCATAGCAACACCTTAGCAACCACCTAGCAACACCTTAGCAACCACACCATAGCATCCACCCCGGATACCATAGCAACACTTAAGCAACCGCCTAGCAACCACCTAGCAACACCTTAGCAACCACCCCAGATACCATAGCAACACCTTAGCAACCACCTAGCAACACCTTAGCAACCACCTAGCAACACCTTAGCAACCACCTAGAAACACCTTAGCAACCACCCAGGATACCATAGCAACACCTTAGCAACTGCCTAGCAACCACCTAGCAACACCTTAGCAACCACCCAGGATACCATAGCAACACCTTAGCAACCACCTAGCAACACCTTAGCAACCACCCCGGATACCATAGCAACACCATAGCAACCACCTAGCAACACCTTAGCAACCACCTAGCAACACCTTAGCAACCACCCTGGATACCATAGCAACCGCCTAGCAACACCCTAGCAACCACCTAGCAACACCTTAGCAACCACCCTGGATACCATAGCAACACCTTAGCAACCACCTAGCAACACCTTAGCAACCAACCCGGATACCATAGCAACACCTTAGCAACCACCCCGGATCCCATAGCAACACCTTAGCAACCACCTAGCAACCCTCTAGCAACCACCTAGCAACACCTTAGCAACCACCCCAGATACCATAGCAACACCTTAGCAACCACCTGGAAAATATTAGAAACTGCCTAATAACCACTTAAAAACCATTTGGAATACGTTAGGAATTGCCTAGCAACAAGTTAGCAACAGCTTAGCAACCACCTGGAATATGTTCGCAACTGCCTAGCAACCAATTAGCAAACACTAAGCAACGATGTGGACTACATTAGCAACTGCCTAGCAACTACCTAGCAACCACTTAGCAACACTTTACTTTATAAGATAATTATAAGCTTTTCACCATGTTAGCCAAAACTTTTTGGACTTCAACATTTAGCCAAAAGTCAACAGCATAGCAACCACTCTTCACACGCTTTAGACAGAAATATCTTAGCAACCATTTTAACTTTTTCAACGTTATTAACGTACTTTTCCAAGCCAACTTAAAGTTCGTTATCGAACTTTCCTTTTCTAGTTGTTTAATGCAAGTTAATTAAGACACCAAGTCTGTTGTCTGGCGGAGTGATTGAACAGCGGCGCTCTTGCAGTGTTCAGCAGTAACACTCCAGTTCAGACTTCCAGCTCCAACCTGCTCAGAGATTTCTCTCTCTGCCTTTGTCTCTCTCTCTGTCTTTCTGCCTCTCTCTCTCTCTGCCTCTCTCTGCCTTTGTCTCTCTCTCTCTGTCTTTCTGCCTCTCTCTCTCTGCCTCTCTCTCTCTCTGTCTTTCTGCCTCTCTCTCTCTCCCTGCCTCTCTGCTTCTCTCTCTCTCTCTCTGTCTTTCTGCCTCTCTCTCTCTCTGTCTTTCTGCCTCTCTCTCTCTCTCTCTCTCTCTCCCTGCCTCTCTGCTTCTCTCTCTCTCTCTCTCTCTGCCTCTGCCTCACTCTCTCTCCCTGCCTGATTAATCACATGCAGCTAATCACAGAATTTTCTTGTGATTAATCCGATTAAATTTTGAAATCGATTGACACCACTATTCATAACGCTAAGAGCTTCGTTAACTGGTACTTAAGATTGATCGTTAATTAAAGAGTGTTTCCTAAACCCGTGCGTAATTATAGTACTACGTAAACTCTCTCGTAAATTAACGAGTAACCCGACCCAGTCGTTATTCTGAAAGAACTTTAAGGGGATTCTGTTTGCAGTTCAGCACCTTAAACACCAGGGAAGAAAAAAATATATTTCCATGGTTTAAGTATTATATTATATTACATTACATTATATCATTATTCCAACTTTGTCTGTATCTTGTATTCTAAGTGGTCATCTTTGAATTGACCAATTAAACCCACGAATAAATCATTAAAATCCAGATTAGCGATAGTAGAGCTCTTGACAGTAATACTGCAGTGAATGCAATCAATGAATCATCATTTCTGCAGATGATGCTCACGGTTTAAGCAAAGCTGCAAAGTCTGTGCATTCTATAATCAGGCTGTTAGTGTACCATACACACACTTATACCCAATTCCCACCAGAGAGGGCTTTACTGCACAACACAATATATTTCCCTGCTATTGGGAAAATCCCTGGTACTGAAGATGCAGTGCACCGCCTGCGGTGTCTTTAATCACACCTACACGTATTGTAAAGGGGACTCTGCGGTGAATGTGCAGGTAATATTTAATACTCAGGGACTTTTAACCAATCATTATGGTCGTTCATCTGGGCAAAAATCAACTTGCAAATAGAGTACCAGTCAAAAGTTTGGGTACGTCTCATTCAATGTTTTTTTTTTTTTTTTTTTTTCATTTTATTGATTTTATTTTATTAAAACATGAAAACAATTTATTGACGCATATAGGGTTGGGCGGTATTGAAGTTTTTCATACCTTCATACCAGTGGCGGATGCTGGTCTTTTAAGAAGAGGAAGCTCAATTTTGCCCTGCATCTTAAAATTTGTCGGTTTATTTATATGTAAATTCTACCCTCCCTGAGATGGTTTCATCAAGAGGCCAACAGTACATTTTATTTGTTACAGCACTTCCAGTCAGCAAGCTCACTTTATCATACCAGAACAGCTGAAAATACTGTTACTTTTCCCCACCTTTTACACCAAATTAATGTGAGCAGTTGATCTGCTGTTTAAGTTTTTCTTCGTAAGGAGGACTATTAAATGACTTCGCCAAAATCCGGTCCATAACATTAAAACTGGCTGACATTATGTGCAGTTTGCTACCTAGCTAAGGACTGGCGTGAGGCTAGTGTGAAGTGTGTCCGTCTGTGAGTGCTTTGTGACGGTGGAGGGGTTCAGCAGCTCCCGCTGGACAGAAACTGCAATAGAAGTCAGAAAGAGTGATAGAAGTCAGAGTGATAGAAGTCAGAAAGAGAGATAGAAGTCAGAAAGAGTGATAGAAGTCAGAAAGAGAGATAGAAGTCAGAAAGAGTGATAGAAGACAGAAAGAGTGATAGAAGTCAGAAAGAGAGATAGAAGTCAGAAAGAGTGATAGAAGTCAGAGTGATAGAAGTCAGAAAGAGAGATAGAAGTCAGAAAGAGAGATAGAAGTCAGAAAGAGTGATAGAAGTCAGAAAGAGTGATAGAAGACAGAAAGAGTGATAGAAGTCAGAAAGAGAGATAGAAGTCAGAAAGAGTGATAGAAGACAGAAAGAGTGATAGAAGTCAGAAAGAGTGATAGAAGTCAGAAAGAGTGATAGAAGTCAGAAAGAGTGATAGAAGACAGAAAGAGTGATAGAAGTCAGAAAGAGAGATAGAAGTCAGAAAGAGAGATAGAAGTCAGAAAGAGTGATAGAGGTCCAAAAGTGTGATAGAAGTCAGAAAGAGTGATAGAAGTCAGAAAGAGTGATAGAAGTTAGAAAGAGTGATAGAAGTCAGAAAGAGTGATAGAAGTCAGAAAGAGTGATAGAAGACAGAAAGAGTGATAGAAGTCAGAAAAAGTGATAGAAGTCAGAAAGAGAGATAGAAGTCAGAAAGAGTGATAGAAGACAGAAAGAGTGATAGAGGTCAGAAAAAGTGATAGAAGTCAGAAAGAGAGATAGAAGTCAGAAAGAGAGATAGAAGTCAGAAAGAGTGATAGAGGTCCAAAAGAGTGATAGAAGTCAGAAAGAGTGATAGAAGTCAGAAAGAGTGATAGAAGTCAGAAAGAGTCATAGAAGTCCAAAAGAGTGATAGAAGTCAGAAAGTGTGATAGAAGTCAGAAAGAGTGATAGAAGTCCAAAAGAGTGATAGAAGTCAGAAAGAGTGATAGAAGTCAGAAAGAGTGATAGAAGTCAGAAAGAGTGATAGAAGTCCAAAAGAGAGATAGAAGTCAGAAAGAGTGATAGAAGTCAGAAAGAGTGATAGAAGACAGAAAGAGTGATAGAAGTCAGAAAAAGTGATAGAAGTCAGAAAGAGAGATAGAAGTCAGAAAGAGAGATAGAAGTCAGAAAGAGTGATAGAGGTCCAAAAGAGTGATAGAAGTCAGAAAGAGTGATAGAAGTCAGAAAGAGTGATAGAAGTCAGAAAGAGTGATAGAAGTTAGAAAGAGTGATAGAAGTCAGAAAGTGTGATAGAAGTCAGATAGAGTGATAGAAGTCAGAAAGAGTGATAGAAGTCAGAAAGAGTGATAGAAGTCAGAAAGAGAGATAGAAGTCAGAAAGGATGATAGAAGACAGAAAGGATGATAGAAGACAGAAAGAGTGATAGAAGTTAGAAAGAGTGATAGAAGTCAGAAAGAGTGATAGAAGTCAGAAAGAGTGATAGAAGACAGAAAGAGTGATAGAAGTTAGAAAGAGTGATAGAAGACAGAAAGAGTGATAGAAGTCAGAAAGAGAGATAGAAGTCAGAAAGAGAGATAGAAGTCAGAAAGAGAGATAGAAGTCAGAAAGAGTGATAGAAGTCAGATAGAGTGATAGAAGTCAGAAAGAGTGATAGAAGTCCGAAAGTGATAGAAGTCCGAAAGAGTGATAGAAGTCAGAAAGAGTGATAGAAGTCAGAAAAAGTGATAGAAGTCAGAAAGAGTGATAGAAGTCAGAAAGAGTGATAGAAGACAGAAAGAGTGATAGAAGACAGAAAGAGTGATAGAAGTCACAAAGAGTGATAGAAGTCCGAAAGAGTGATAGAAGTCAGAAAGAGTGATAGAAGTCAGAAAGAGTGATAGAAGTCAGAAAGAGAGATAGAAGTCAGAAAGAGTGATAGAAGTCAGAAAGAGTGATAGAAGTCAGAAAGAGAGATAGAAGTCCAAAAGAGAGATAGAAGTCAGGAAGAGTGATAGAAGTCAGAAAGAGTGATAGAAGTCAGAAAGAGAGATAGAAGTCAGAAAGAGTGATAGAAGACAGAAAGAGTGATAGAAGTCAGAAAAAGTGATAGAAGTCAGAAAGAGTGATAGAAGTCAGACAGAGAGATAGAAGTCAGAAAAAGTGATAGAAGTCAGAAAGAGTGATAGAAGTCAGAAAGAGAGATAGAAGTCAGAAAGAGTGATAGAAGTCAGAAAAAGTGATAGAAGTCAGAAAGAGTGATAGAAGTCAGACAGAGAGATAGAAGTCAGAAAAAGTGATAGAAGTCAGAAAGAGTGATAGAAGTCAGAAAGAGTGATAGAAGTCAGAAAGAGAGATAGAAGTCAGATAGAGTGATAGAAGTCAGAAAGAGTGATAGAAGTCAGAAAGAGTGATAGAAGTCAGAAAGAGAGATAGAAGTCAGAAAGGATGATAGAAGACAGAAAGAGTGATAGAAGTCAGAAAGAGTGATAGAAGTCAGAAAGAGTGATAGAAGACAGAAAGAGTAATAGAAGTCAGAAAGAGTGATAGAAGTCAGAAAGAGAGATAGAAGTCAGAAAGAGTGATAGAAGTCAGAAAGAGTGATAGAAGTCCAAAAGAGTGATAGAAGTCAGAAAGAGAGATAGAAGTCAGAAAGAGAGATAGAAGTCAGAAAGAGTGATAGAAGACAGAAAGAGTGATAGAAGTCCAAAAGAGTGATAGAAGTCCGAAAGAGTGATAGAAGTCCGAAAGAGTGATAGAAGTCAGAAAGAGTGATAGAAGTCAGAAAGGGTGATAGAAGTCAGAAAGAGTGATAGAAGTCAGAAAGAGTAATAGAAGTCAGAAAGAGTGATAGAAGTCAGAAAGAGTGATAGAAGTCAGAAAGAGTGATAGAAGTCAGAAAGAGAGATAGAAGTCAGAAAGGATGATAGAAGACAGAAAGAGTGATAGAAGTCAGAAAGAGTGATAGAAGTCAGAAAGAGTGATAGAAGTCAGAAAGAGTGATAGAAGACAGAAAGAGTGATAGAAGTCAGAAAGAGTGATAGAAGTCAGAAAGAGTGATAGAAGTCAGAAAGGGTGATAGAAGTCAGAAAGAGTAATAGAAGTCAGAAAGAGTGATAGAAGTCAGAAAGAGAGATAGAAGTCAGAAAGAGTGATAGAAGACAGAAAGAGTGATAGAAGACAGAAAGAGTGATAGAAGACAGAAAGAGTGATAGAAGTTCGAAAGAGTGATAGAAGTCAGAAAGAGAGATAGAAGTCAGAAAGAGTGATAGAAGTCAGAAAGAGTAATAGAAGACAGAAAGAGTAATAGAAGTCAGAAAGAGAGATAGAAGTCAGAAAGAGAGATAGAAGTCAGAAAGAGAGATAGAAGTCAGAAAGAGTGATAGAAGACAGAAAGAGTGATAGAAGTCAGAAAGAGTGATAGAAGTCCAAAAGAGTGATAGAAGTCCAAAAGAGTGATAGAAGTCAGAAAGGATGATAGAAGTCAGAAAGAGTGATAGAAGTCCAAAAGAGTGATAGAAGTCCAAAAGAGTGATAGAAGTCAGAAAGGATGATAGAAGACAGAAAGAGTGATAGAAGTCAGAAAGAGTGATAGAAGTCAGAAAGAGTGATAGAAGTCAGAAAGAGTGATAGAAGACAGAAAGAGTGATAGAAGACAGAAAGAGTGATAGAAGACAGAAAGAGTGATAGAAGTTCGAAAGAGTGATAGAAGTCAGAAAGAGAGATAGAAGTCAGAAAGAGTGATAGAAGTCAGAAAGAGTAATAGAAGACAGAAAGAGTAATAGAAGTCAGAAAGAGAGATAGAAGTCAGAAAGAGAGATAGAAGTCAGAAAGAGAGATAGAAGTCAGAAAGAGTGATAGAAGACAGAAAGAGTGATAGAAGTCAGAAAGAGTGATAGAAGTCCAAAAGAGTGATAGAAGTCCAAAAGAGTGATAGAAGTCAGAAAGGATGATAGAAGTCAGAAAGAGTGATAGAAGTCCAAAAGAGTGATAGAAGTCCAAAAGAGTGATAGAAGTCAGAAAGGATGATAGAAGACAGAAAGAGTGATAGAAGTCAGAAAGAGTGATAGAAGTCAGAAAGAGTGATAGAAGTCAGAAAGAGTGATAGAAGACAGAAAGAGTGATAGAAGTCAGAAAGAGTGATAGAAGTCAGAAAGAGAGATAGAAGTCAGAAAGGATGATAGAAGACAGAAAGAGTGATAGAAGTCAGAAAGAGTGATAGAAGTCAGAAAGAGTGATAGAAGTCAGAAAGAGTGATAGATGACAGAAAGAGTGATAGAAGTCAGAAAGAGTGATAGAAGTCAGAAAGAGTGATAGAAGTCAGAAAGAGTAATAGAAGTCAGAAAGAGTGATAGAAGTCAGAAAGAGAGATAGAAGTCAGAAAGAGTGATAGAAGACAGAAAGAGTGATAGAAGACAGAAAGAGTGATAGAAGACAGAAAGAGTGATAGAAGTTCGAAAGAGTGATAGAAGTCAGAAAGAGAGATAGAAGTCAGAAAGAGTGATAGAAGTCAGAAAGAGTAATAGAAGACAGAAAGAGTAATAGAAGTCAGAAAGAGAGATAGAAGTCAGAAAGAGAGATAGAAGTCAGAAAGAGTGATAGAAGACAGAAAGAGTGATAGAAGTCAGAAAGAGTGATAGAAGTCAGAAAGAGTGATAGAAGACAGAAAGAGTGATAGAAGTCAGAAAGAGTGATAGAAGTCAGAAAGAGAGATAGAAGTCAGAAAGGATGATAGAAGACAGAAAGAGTGATAGAAGTCAGAAAGAGTGATAGAAGTCAGAAAGAGTGATAGAAGTCAGAAAGAGTGATAGAAGACAGAAAGAGTGATAGAAGTCAGAAAGAGTGATAGAAGTCAGAAAGAGTGATAGAAGTCAGAAAGGGTGATAGAAGTCAGAAAGAGTAATAGAAGTCAGAAAGAGTGATAGAAGTCAGAAAGAGAGATAGAAGTCAGAAAGAGTGATAGAAGACAGAAAGAGTGATAGAAGACAGAAAGAGTGATAGAAGACAGAAAGAGTGATAGAAGTTCGAAAGAGTGATAGAAGTCAGAAAGAGTGATAGAAGTCAGAAAGGGTGATAGAAGTCAGAAAGAGTGATAGAAGTCAGAAAGAGTAATAGAAGTCAGAAAGAGTGATAGAAGTCAGAAAGAGTGATAGAAGTCAGAAAGAGTGATAGAAGTCAGAAAGAGAGATAGAAGTCAGAAAGGATGATAGAAGACAGAAAGAGTGATAGAAGTCAGAAAGAGTGATAGAAGTCAGAAAGAGTGATAGAAGTCAGAAAGAGTGATAGAAGACAGAAAGAGTGATAGAAGTCAGAAAGAGTGATAGAAGTCAGAAAGAGTGATAGAAGTCAGAAAGGGTGATAGAAGTCAGAAAGAGTAATAGAAGTCAGAAAGAGTGATAGAAGTCAGAAAGAGAGATAGAAGTCAGAAAGAGTGATAGAAGACAGAAAGAGTGATAGAAGACAGAAAGAGTGATAGAAGTCAGAAAGAGTGATAGAAGTCAGAAAGAGTGATAGAAGTCAGAAAGGGTGATAGAAGTCAGAAAGAGTAATAGAAGTCAGAAAGAGTGATAGAAGTCAGAAAGAGAGATAGAAGTCAGAAAGAGTGATAGAAGACAGAAAGAGTGATAGAAGACAGAAAGAGTGATAGAAGACAGAAAGAGTGATAGAAGTTCGAAAGAGTGATAGAAGTCAGAAAGAGAGATAGAAGTCAGAAAGAGTGATAGAAGTCAGAAAGAGTAATAGAAGACAGAAAGAGTAATAGAAGTCAGACAGAGAGATAGAAGTCAGAAAGAGAGATAGAAGTCAGAAAGAGTGATAGAAGACAGAAAGAGTGATAGAAGTCAGAAAGAGTGATAGAAGTCCAAAAGAGTGATAGAAGTCCAAAAGAGTGATAGAAGTCAGAAAGGATGATAGAAGACAGAAAGAGTGATAGAAGTCAGAAAGAGTGATAGAAGTCCAAAAGAGTGATAGAAGTCCAAAAGAGTGATAGAAGTCAGAAAGGATGATAGAAGACAGAAAGAGTGATAGAAGTCAGAAAGAGTGATAGAAGTCAGAAAGAGTGATAGAAGTCAGAAAGAGTGATAGAAGACAGAAAGAGTGATAGAAGTCAGAAAGAGTGATAGAAGTCAGAAAGAGAGATAGAAGTCAGAAAGGATGATAGAAGACAGAAAGAGTGATAGAAGTCAGAAAGAGTGATAGAAGTCAGAAAGAGTGATAGAAGTCAGAAAGAGTGATAGATGACAGAAAGAGTGATAGAAGACAGAAAGAGTGATAGAAGACAGAAAGAGTGATAGAAGTCAGAAAGAGAGATAGAAGTCAGAAAGGATGATAGAAGACAGAAAGAGTGATAGAAGTCAGAAAGAGTGATAGAAGTCAGAAAGAGTGATAGAAGTCAGAAAGAGTGATAGATGACAGAAAGAGTGATAGAAGACAGAAAGAGTAATAGAAGACAGAAAGAGTAATAGAAGTCAGAAAGAGAGATAGAAGTCAGAAAGAGAGATAGAAGTCAGAAAGAGTGATAGAAGACAGAAAGAGTGATAGAAGTCAGAAAGAGTGATAGAAGTCAGAAAGAGTGATAGAAGACAGAAAGAGTGATAGAAGTCAGAAAGAGTGATAGAAGTCAGAAAGAGAGATAGAAGTCAGAAAGGATGATAGAAGACAGAAAGAGTGATAGAAGTCAGAAAGAGTGATAGAAGTCAGAAAGAGTGATAGAAGTCAGAAAGAGTGATAGATGACAGAAAGAGTGATAGAAGACAGAAAGAGTAATAGAAGACAGAAAGAGTAATAGAAGTCAGAAAGAGAGATAGAAGTCAGAAAGAGAGATAGAAGTCAGAAAGAGTGATAGAAGACAGAAAGAGTGATAGAAGTCAGAAAGAGTGATAGAAGTCAGAAAGAGTGATAGAAGACAGAAAGAGTGATAGAAGTCAGAAAGAGTGATAGAAGTCAGAAAGAGAGATAGAAGTCAGAAAGGATGATAGAAGACAGAAAGAGTGATAGAAGTCAGAAAGAGTGATAGAAGTCAGAAAGAGTGATAGAAGACAGAAAGAGTGATAGAAGTCAGAAAGAGTGATAGAAGTCAGAAAGAGTGATAGAAGTCAGAAAGGGTGATAGAAGTCAGAAAGAGTAATAGAAGTCAGAAAGAGTGATAGAAGTCAGAAAGAGAGATAGAAGTCAGAAAGAGTGATAGAAGACAGAAAGAGTGATAGAAGACAGAAAGAGTGATAGAAGACAGAAAGAGTGATAGAAGTTCGAAAGAGTGATAGAAGTCAGAAAGAGAGATAGAAGTCAGAAAGAGTGATAGAAGTCAGAAAGAGTAATAGAAGACAGAAAGAGTAATAGAAGTCAGAAAGAGAGATAGAAGTCAGAAAGAGTGATAGAAGTCAGAAAGAGTGATAGAAGTCCAAAAGAGTGATAGAAGTCCAAAAGAGTGATAGAAGTCAGAAAGGATGATAGAAGACAGAAAGAGTGATAGAAGTCAGAAAGAGTGATAGAAGTCAGAAAGAGTGATAGAAGACAGAAAGAGTGATAGAAGTCAGAAAGAGTGATAGAAGTCAGAAAGAGTGATAGAAGTCAGAAAGGGTGATAGAAGTCAGAAAGAGTAATAGAAGTCAGAAAGAGTGATAGAAGTCAGAAAGAGTGATAGAAGTCAGAAAGAGTGATAGAAGTCAGAAAGGGTGATAGAAGTCAGAAAGAGTAATAGAAGTCAGAAAGAGTGATAGAAGTCAGAAAGAGAGATAGAAGTCAGAAAGAGTGATAGAAGACAGAAAGAGTGATAGAAGACAGAAAGAGTGATAGAAGTCAGAAAGAGTGATAGAAGTCAGAAAGAGTGATAGAAGTCAGAAAGAGTGATAGAAGTCAGAAAGGGTGATAGAAGTCAGAAAGAGTAATAGAAGTCAGAAAGAGTGATAGAAGTCAGAAAGAGAGATAGAAGTCAGAAAGAGTGATAGAAGACAGAAAGAGTGATAGAAGACAGAAAGAGTGATAGAAGTTCGAAAGAGTGATAGAAGTCAGAAAGAGAGATAGAAGTCAGAAAGAGTGATAGAAGTCAGAAAGAGTGATAGAAGACAGAAAGAGTAATAGAAGTCAGAAAGAGTGATAGAAGTCAGAAAGAGTGATAGAAGTCCAAAAGAGTGATAGAAGTCAGAAAGAGAGATAGAAGTCAGAAAGGATGATAGAAGACAGAAAGAGTGATAGAAGTCAGAAAGAGTGATAGAAGTCAGAAAGAGTGATAGAAGTCAGAAAGAGTGATAGAAGTCAGAAAGGGTGATAGAAGTCAGAAAGAGTAATAGAAGTCAGAAAGAGTGATAGAAGTCAGAAAGAGAGATAGAAGTCAGAAAGAGTGATAGAAGACAGAAAGAGTGATAGAAGACAGAAAGAGTGATAGAAGACAGAAAGAGTGATAGAAGTCAGAAAGAGAGATAGAAGTCAGAAAGAGTGATAGAAGTCAGAAAGAGTAATAGAAGACAGAAAGAGTAATAGAAGACAGAAAGAGAGATAGAAGTCAGAAAGAGAGATAGAAGTCAGAAATAGAGATAGAAGTCAGAAAGAGTGATAGAAGACAGAAAGAGTGATAGAAGTCAGAAAGAGTGATAGAAGTCCAAAAGAGTGATAGAAGTCCAAAAGAGTGATAGAAGTCAGAAGAGTGATAGAAGACAGGAAGAGTGATAGAAGTCAGAAAGAGTGATAGAAGTCCAAAAGAGTGATAGAAGTTAGAAAGAGTGATAGAAGTCAGAAAGAGAGATAGAAGTCAGAAAGAGTGATAGAAGACAGAAAGAGTGATAGAAGTCAGAAAGAGTGATAGAAGTCCAAAAGAGTGATAGAAGTCCAAAAGAGTGATAGAAGTCAGAAAGAGTGATAGAAGTCAGAAAGAGTGATAGAAGACAGAAAGAGTAATAGAAGTCAGAAAGAGTGATAGAAGACCGAAAGAGTGATAGAAGACCGAAAGAGTGATAGAAGACAGAAAGAGTGATAGAAGACAGAAAGAGTGATAGAAGTTAGAAAGAGTGATAGAAGTCAGAAAGGGTGATAGAAGTCAGAAAGAGTGATAGAAGTCAGAAAGAGTAATAGAAGTCAGAAAGAGTGATAGAAGTCAGAAAGAGAGATAGAAGTAAGAAAGAGAGATAGAAGTCAGAAAGAGTGATAGAAGTCCGAAAGAGTGATAGAAGTCAGAAAGAGTGATAGAAGTCAGAAAGAGAGATAGAAGTCAGAAAGAGTGATAGAAGTCAGAAAGAGTGATAGAAGTCAGAAAGAGTAATAGAAGTCAGAAAGAGTGATAGAAGTCAGAAAGAGAGATAGAAGTAAGAAAGAGAGATAGAAGTCAGAAAGAGTGATAGAAGTCCGAAAGAGTGATAGAAGTCAGAAAGAGTGATAGAAGTCAGAAAGAGAGATAGAAGTCAGAAAGAGTGATAGAAGTCAGAAAGAGTGATAGAAGTCCAAAAGAGTGATAGAAGTCCAAAAGAGTGATAGAAGTCAGAAAGAGTGATAGAAGTCAGAAAGAGAGATAGAAGTCAGAAAGAGAGATAGAAGTCAGAAAGAGTGATAGAAGACAGAAAGAGAGATAGAAGTCAGAAAGAGTGATAGAAGTCCGAAAGAGTGATAGAAGTCAGAAAGAGTGATAGAAGTCAGAAAAAGTGATAGAAGTCAGAAAGAGAGATAGAAGTCAGAAAGAGTGATAGAAGACAGAAAGAGTGATAGAAGACAGAAAGAGTAATAGAAGTCAGAAAGAGAGATAGAAGTCAGAAAGAGAGATAGAAGTCAGAAAGAGTGATAGAAGTCCAAAAGAGTGATAGAAGTCAGAAAGAGTGATAGAAGTCAGAAAGAGTGATAGAAGTCAGAAAGAGTGATAGAAGTCAGAAAGAGTGATAGAAGACAGAAAGAGTGATAGAAGTCAGAAAGAGTGATAGAAGTCCGAAAGAGTAATAGAAGTCAGAAAGAGTGATAGAAGTCAGAAAGAGTGATAGAAGTCAGAAAGAGAGATAAAAGTCAGAAAGAGAGATAGAAGTCAGAAAGAGAGATAGAAGTCAGAAGAGTGATAGAAGACAGGAAGAGTGATAGAAGTCAGAAAGAGTGATAGAAGTCAGTGTAGCGGCTCAGTGGTTTAATACCTGGTGCTAATTGAGATGTTGAAATATTTTTTAATTGGGCGCCAGTTATTAAATTAATTTAATTAGATTAATTAATTAATTAATTAATTAATCAAATTAATTAATAACACAAGACATCTCAGGGTGTGGTTTCTACAGGTGACAGAAATTTTCATAACCAAGTTATCCAGAAAAACACACTGAAATGACAGGTTTTGTAAAATAAAAGTATTTATTAAATCACACAGATATGAGTAAATAATTCATTAAAAAGTCATAATGTAGCCATTATATATCAAATCATAGTGTAGAATAATAAATGAGAAATAAAAGAACAAACACGTTATAATGCTGACATGAAAGGAATAGAGATTAATAGAACTATTAAGTGAATATTTCTAAATAAGGGTCTAAATGTAATGAGGTCAAACTAATCAAATGAGAACACTAAAATAAGTAGATAAGTAAGATATTTTACGGCCTACAAAGATCATCCCTTTCGCCAAATAACTAAAAATTAATCTATACTACGAAGAGAGTTAAGAACAATAACCAAACTAGACTTGACCAACCAAAACACCAATTGCTGAGAGAAATACCCAAACTGCCTTACTCTGAGACGTCTACAAAGGGGGGTCCCCATCGGTTCGGTCCGCTGTTTAAACCTCTTGTTCGGCTGACATCCTGCACCCCTAGAAGGTCCGGTGTGGACCCATCCGCAGGGTAAAGATGGTGCTCTGTGGGCCAGCGGCGCACCTGGACGACACCCGCTTCTAGTCTCTGCACAGGGAAGGCCTTCCCTGGAGCTGGCTCGGCTGGCGTACCCTCTCGGTGATCCGTCGGTTGGTCTAGTTGGTTTACTGAACTATATTAACTATCTTGGCAAGCAGGAGAACACCGTAGATCATAAAATAGCTTAGTTATTTAAACTAGGATAGCTAATATTAATATACTTGAAGATTAAATGCACTAGTCTAAGAAAACTAACTTAAGATGACTACACTAACAGTCTATCCTTTCTCCATCTCTGGGCTCCCTAACCTCTCTCCTCTAACTGTTTTCCTCAACTCATCTTCTTCCACTCCTTCTCTAACTCCAACTGCTTCTCCTCCAACTCCTCCGAACTGAACTCCCAAAACTCAACTGGAAACTCTAAACTGGAAACTGAACTGTGTCTGCCCAGTTTAACTATTAGTCTCTGTGGCCTGTTTGGCCCCTGAGCTATGATTGGCCCTGTGGCCCAAATGTCTGTGTTTTGATTGGTCTAGGAGCAATTTCAAACTTTGGTGGGGATTCACAAAGGGCCATAAACCCCCCCCTCACATGGTCAGCATGCATCAGCTAGTGGTCTATTTTTTCTAATAGACCCAACCAAAAGAAAACTCAACTAAACAGTGGATCAAAATACATTTTTCAGCATATCAGTTTGTGATGATAAATTCAGGAAACAACAATCTTACAATTGAATCACAATAAATGTAATATATATATATTTTGCCCACAAACAGTTTTGTAATACTCAAGATAATCTTAGGAATACAATGATGGATGGTACTCTGTCAGAAAGAGATCAAGAGACATGTTATTATTTAAACCCAATTAAATCACTTAAAAGATAATACATGATTAAACCACTGATAACCAAATAAAGCTATATTATCAAATGCTAATTAAACCTTGTTGATTCAGACTTGAATGTGTAGGAGAATTCAATCAGGACACATATACCATATACCAGACACATATACCATTATTTAGTAAACATTCTATAAAACACCTTTTTTATATAGTCAATATATATGTATTTTAAGCAAAATCTTCTTAGTGAGAAATTCCTCCCCTTTGCTGAGTGCTTAGATAAGCGGCTGGCATCGGAATTTACGACGGTGGGGGAGGTTGGTGAACAGAGAGCAGAGAGTCTCACTTACAAACGGTCAATGGAATTTCCAAGCTTAGAACATTTCTCTTAATTTCATTAATCTTATTTCTAAGTGATTGCAGAAATAACTAGGCACAAACCCCTAAATTGGTATAATATTTGGTGAATTAACAATTTCCAAGGCATTAATTAAGTTTTGACACTCTCTTAAATCCGCAGTCCCGTCCTAGTGATGGTGTTGCAAATGTTCCAAATGTTTACCTTAACTCCGAGGTTTATGACTTGGAGGAATGTAAACAGAATTTTACCCTAAACTCGCATTTAGGGCTCTTGAGCGAGGCTGAGTGAAGAAATAGTCAGTAAATGTCATTTTGAAATTTAAGGTTGTTTGAAAAAAAAGATTACTCCAAGGTTTTTTTAGAGTGTTCTGGGTTCGAAGTTTCCTTATAGGCCGTAAAGTGGGGGTAGTGTGTGTTTGTGTCCAAGCAATGAAGAAATCCTCTGGTTAATCCACTACATCAGAAAGAGTGATAGAAGTCAGAAAGAGAGATAAAAGTCAGAAAGAGAGATAGAAGTCCAAAAGAGAGATAGAAGTCAGAAAGAGTGATAGAAGTCAGAAAGAGTGATAGAAGTCAGAAAGAGTGATAGAAGTCAGAAAGAGTGATAGACGTCCAAAAGAGTGATAGAAGTCAGAAAGAGTGATAGAAGTCAGAAAGAGAGATAGAAGTCAGAAAGAGAGATAGAAGTCAGAAAGAGTGATAGAAGACAGAAAGAGAGATAGAAGTCAGAAAGAGTGATAGAAGTCCGAAAGAGTGATAGAAGTCAGAAAGAGTGATAGAAGTCAGAAAAAGTGATAGAAGTCAGAAAGAGAGATAGAAGTCAGAAAGAGTGATAGAAGTCAGAAAGAGTGATAGAAGTCCAAAAGAGTAATAGAAGTCAGAAAGAGAGATAGAAGTCAGAAAGAGAGATAGAAGTCAGAAAGAGTGATAGAAGTCCAAAAGAGTGATAGAAGTCAGAAAGAGTGATAGAAGTCAGAAAGAGTGATAGAAGTCAGAAAGAGTGATAGAAGACAGAAAGAGTGATAGAAGTCCGAAAGAGTAATAGAAGTCAGAAAGAGTGATAGAAGTCAGAAAGAGTGATAGAAGTCAGAAAGAGAGATAAAAGTCAGAAAGAGAGATAGAAGTCCAAAAGAGAGATAGAAGTCAGAAAGAGAGATAGAAGTCAGAAGAGTGATAGAAGACAGGAAGAGTGATAGAAGTCAGAAAGAGTGATAGAAGTCAGAAAGAGTGATAGAAGTCAGAAAGAGAGATAAAAGTCAGAAAGAGAGATAGAAGTCCAAAAGAGAGATAGAAGTCAGAAAGAGTGATAGAAGTCAGAAAGAGTGATAGAAGTCAGAAAGAGTGATAGAAGTCAGAAAGAGTGTGATTTTTTAATCGGGTGTGGAGAGCTGATCCGCATGTTTGAATGGTTTGTCCTGTAGGAAAATGCAGGTGATTTATCTGCTGACACTGTTGTCTGACTGGCAAGCTGAGCACCAAATCCCTGCGAGCCGCGCACCCATTAATCCACCTGCGGAGCTTTAAACACACGGATGAGCTCGCGTTCATGCTCGGGTTCAGGCAGAAAATCTAAACTCTAGTATGCAGAACTATATCATTATTGTTATTAATTTTCCATTATTTTATATAGCAAGATATTTAGATTTTTATTTCTCTGCTCGGACCCGACACGGCCCGAGGAAAGTGATGGAAAATATCGGGTCGAGTCCAGGCTCCAGAAAATAGTCTGTGATGTAGTCATCTGTTTTTTAATACTATTTTTATTTTATATAAAGCTATGGCATGCTAATCACCATATAGCTAAGTAACAAAGTATTACTGTTAACAGAAGCGAATGAAATAACTGAAATGAATAAAAACGGTAATTAAAAGAAAAATTGAAAAAAGATTGAATACCCTCATTTTCGTGTTTGTTTCCAGTACAGCAGTTTAACAGCGGGTGGTGTTGTGCCATTTCTGCTCGTGAAGAGGAGCCGATATTCTGCGGGGGTCAGATTTCGGCAGCGCGCAGCGCTTCGTGGTCTGCAGAATTACTTATATTTACAGCGTTCGAGCTAGCGCTGAAATAACGACAGAAAACCCTGAGTAAACTGCAGAATTCTGTATGGGATTAGAATATGAGTGTGAAGGAGATAAAAACCCTGTTTTGTAGAGAAACAGGAGATGAGGAATATTTGAGAAGCAGCTGTAACTTTACCTGTGAGTAACTCATACACCAGAACCCCCCACGCTGCAGGATAAACTGATATATCTGATCATTTCGGTGGTTGGTTGGTTGTTGGGGTTTTATTGCCACTCCAGCACAAATGTGGTTATTTGTGGTGATAATTTCGGTGAAAATTAGTGAAACCTGTAGAGTTTATTGAGTTTTTGCTGTATGATCTCCTCAGTGAGAATCCCCACCCCATAACCAATCAGTGAGCACCAACTGTTTCCCCCTTCTACTGCTCTTTCATTGTGGATGCGCAGAATGTCTTAGATGTCCCATTTTTCAAAGTACAGGTTTGGCACGTGTGGGCCCTAAATTGGTGATCAATATATGCTATATTACCTTTATAATAGTAGATTTGGATAAAAAGTCTAGAGTTCACTAAGTTCTGTTAAAACAGGTGTCTGACCCTTTTTCTGAGGCCTGTACAGTCTGTACCAAGGCGCGAGGTGCTGGTCGAGGCGACCTTGGTTTTGTCTGACTTGTGCCAAAAGCCCCCACCGTTGTTCACCCAGATGTTGCTGACTCAGCTTTCTCTCACGAGAAGAGTGCCCAAGTGAAGAACAGGTGTGCCAAAAGCCCCCACCGTTGTTCACCCAGATACTGTATAAAAGAGCGTGTATTCCTCTGTATTATCAGAAGACTGAAGCTTCCTGACTGAACCTGGCTGACTTCAAGAACAATAAAGAATCAACTTAGAACTTCGGAACATTCGTCTTCTCCTTTCTTTAAACTTAAGGCACTCGTCTGTTTTTACCTTCTTTCTTTTGAACTTAGAACTTTTGTAGTGATGCATGACTAGATAAGTTTTAGAGCTCATTTTAGCTAGCCCAGGCTTCCCTTTCTGGGAGGCCTAGAAGAGTCGTGAAATAACGCACGACATTCGTCAGGTTAATATAACGTCACCGTTTTACAATAGCGTCACCATATTTAAATACAGTGGTATACCGAAATACCGTCATACCGCCCAACCCTAGACACATATGGAACTATCTAGTAAACAAAAAAGTGTATGGCCTACACAATTCCCTGATCTAAACCCAACAGAGATGGTGATTTGGGATGAGCTGGAGCAGAACTAGCTCGTTCTTTACTCACGTCATTCGTTAGTTTGTTCATTATTCGCTATGTAGGGTAATTTACCACAGCAAAAATGTATGTGAGCCAGACGGACAAGAAAAACCAGAAGTCAGGATATCCAAATAAAATTTAGAATAAATTTAGAATTTAGAATAAAATTTACTGAAGAAAATCATTGAAGTATTACAGACACGCCAGTAGATGAATCGGACAAAAAGTAAGAAAATAGACAAAAGTATTACAGGAAAAATGTTGTAGCTGGTCAAAAGTAAAGTATTCCGATCTCGAGAGCTACAGGAAAAGTCTGACTTTTCTGTCTATGCATTAACAGTTATACTTGAATAATAATTACATGTAAATCTACTTTACCAGGATACATGTTCTTATTGGTTCTATAAAAATCAATAATGACATAATTGTCTCTATGATTGGTTCTTCAAATGTATCAACATTACACTACTGATTAAGCATGACAATGCATTACATATGTTGCATCAAAAAGGTGTACGTCACAAAGTCCGAACATCATGTTGTTTTCCATTCCCGTGGCCTTCGGTGTCTTCTGGCCTGTCTGCGAAGGATATACATGTCCAGAATCCATGGACAGGGGCTTCCCAGATCGCTCCCATCAGCTAAGATTGATCGTTTTGGGGAAACCCACCGCTGCTCTTTATAGTTGTAATCTAACACTGTTTAAGGGAATCCACAATAACTATAAATATGCTTATTATGATATTTGAAAAAGGTAAATGGATTCTGAACTTTTTAGGTAAGAATCTTTTTTTCTACTAGACAGGAATTATTAACTGTTTTCTAGTTTTCTAGTGTCAGTTTGCTTTATTGATCTTAAGATCAGGTCTACTTGGGATCTGCAGCAGGACAATGATCTCAATCACAGCAGTAAGTCCACCTTAGAATAGCTAATAAATAAATAAATAAATGAATAAATGAAGGTTTTGAAGTAGTTTAGTAAAAATCTAATTGAGGGTTGCTGTGGTACGGTCTTAAACTAGACATTCATGCTCAAAAACCCTCCAGTGTGTCTCAATTACAGTGTTTTACAGACGCTAACTTTTGTCTAATCTGTATTCATATTTTTAAATCTCTAAGTACTCTTAACACAACATCTGTCTGATGTAGACTATATTTTTCATATAATTCATGTTGCTATCACACAATTTGTATTTAATAATCCTGTTTCAAACGTGTTTACATTTTATTAACAAACAAGATTATCCACTATCACAATTCTGCATCTTTTTGATCTTATTTACAATGTCTTGAATACAGCATGCCTCATGTTCCAAACCTTAAATAGTACCAGAAAATATGCAGTTAAAAAAGAAAAAGGGAGAGGAAGAGTTGGGTAGGGATAAGAGAGAGAGAAAAAAGTATTTGTGTAACAAAAGTATTTACATTCATTACTCTGTAGGGAGAAGTACAGATACTAGGGTTTAAAATACTTCTGTAGAAGCTAAAGGATCAACTCAAGCTTTTTACTCAAGAAAAAGTGTAAAAGTACTGATTTCAAAACTACTTAAAGTATAATAGTAAAAGTTGCTCAAGTTCTCTATCAAGGGTTTTATATGTATATTATTTTATCCTTTAATGAGCTGTTGTGACTGAAAATAACTTTCCCCTTAGGATTCAGCATCCCAGTGTACAGTAGAGCTAACCTCTCCTTTATCATTTATTTAGAAAAACTGTTTAATTTCATCCTTCATCTGTTTAATGATGATAAGGTTATTTCAAATTCTATATTCAGTCACCAAACTTAATTTCTGGAAAGTGTATTCAGTTGTAGTTTAAGATATAGAGCTGGTATATCTGGTGGTCCTCTTTTACATGCATAAAGAAGTAATTCAATTTTAAATAGGCTTTATGTAGAACTGAGTAATATAGTCCCTGATCTCTCCATATGTCCAATAGACCCAAATCTACTTAGATGTTATTCATTAATCTCATCTCCCTGGATTGGATCCTCTTAGTAACAGTAGTGTCCAGTCTATGGTGGAGGACTAAGTTAAAGTCACCTCCGCAAATTAATGTTCTCTGGCTCTCGGAAGCAAGTCAATCAAACAATTGAAAAAAGGCATTATTACTATTAGGAGGAACATAAACATTGAACAACTTTATTGCCATTTGTTCAAACATTGTATCAATGTACAAATACAAATCAGCCTCAGCTCTTTTTCATTTATTTCTCTAGTTAGTTTCTAAACATAATTACAACCCGGCTTCTGTTCTTCCTGTCTTTAAAGGAAGAATAAAATGTTTCTTTATAGCCAAACTTTCTACATTTTTTTGTTTGATTGGGGATAAATGTGTTTCCTGCAGGAAGATTATTTGTACCTTATCCTTTTTTAACCTCCTCAATGCCCTGTCTCTTTTTATAGGGTTATTCAACCCATTTACATTTAATGTAACGTTAATTACTTTTAGATCATAAGACATATCTACTTCCAGTAACTGTGCAATTTCTAGCCTGGCAGCTTCACCAACATAAAAACATAAAATACATTTCCTGAACAAAGAGAAATAAACAGTGACCTCCAGATTCAGGGTATCCTAACACCCCGTTTGGCTCAACCTGAGTCGCATTCTTCAGTCTCCTTCCCTCCTGTTTGTTTATATTTGAGTTGACCTCTCTCGGTTTTCACCTCACTCGTCCTTTTAGTTTTCCTGAGTTTGAGTTAGTTGAATTTTTAAGTGTAGTGAGGGTTAATATTTGAGTTAGACGAGGAGCTCACCGCTCGCCCTGCTACTCTTATCATGTCCAACCAGAAGTTCCCATCAGCAGCTCTGAAGCATTGTAATACATTACAGCATCAGAGATCCACTGACTTTTTCTAAATTTTTCAGTTTGTATTTAAAATCTTCTTTATATAAATGTTGTGCAGACAGCAGCAGTATAGCAGGATTTTACTTCTCTAGTCTTGTATCTATGATTCAGGAATTCATCACTAATCTTTTTATCACTTCAATTTTCTTTAGATATTAGAACTAAATTCCCTTTTTGTTAAAATGCAAAAACATCTGATAAAAATTAGGCTTTTATAAAATAAATGAGAGAAAACTATTTAGGCGCCTCTGTCACACCCTGCGCAAGGCGTGTAGCGTGGCTCGTTGCCATCGTACACCCCACTGACAGTCAATTTTTACGCCTCGTGCATGCGTCCTTAAAATAGCGATAGACTTTTGGAATATATTAACGCCGATGGGCATGGTGGTCTGAATACGATGTGGGTTCAGGTAAATTTCTGCCGTGTTTCTATCTTGGGGGCAGAAAAAAGCATTGTGCGACTGATCCGGTGAAAGGACGTCTAAATTCAACTGTCACCCAGAGCTCCAAAGTACCCCATACCATCACTTCTTTACCACAGAAAAATACACCTTACCCAGAGCCTTCAGCAATCAACTATAAAAATACAATATACTTAAAAATCTGCACAGTAATTATAAATAATTATTAGTTATATTTATTTCTGTCAGTTACAAGGATTTATATTTACGAACACAGACTTAATAACTGTAACTGAATATAGCAGACACAGGCATTCTGCTGTTTAAGAATTTCAACAAATTCTTATTCTCACTTAAATGCTGGAATTTTTAACTGTTTTCTAGTCTTTTAGTGTCAATTTGCTTTATTGACCTTAAGATGATCCAAATCACACCGACAAGTACACATCAGAATAGCTAAAAAAATAAAAGCTAAATGAAGGTTTTAGAGTGTCTTAGTGAAAGTCTGGATGAAATGCTGTGGCTGAACTTAAACAGGACATTCATACTCAAAAACCCTCCAATGTGTCTGAATTACAGTGTTTTACAGACGCTAACAGGCTTTTTACAATCTGTATTCACATTTTCAAATCTCTTACTACGCTTAACACAACATCTGTCTGTTGTGGACTATACTGTTCATACAGTTCATGTTACTATAATACAATATGTATTTACACCTGCTACTTAAAATATAAAAGTAAAAGTGATGGAAGGGAAAAGCTTAGGCTATGCCACAGGAGACTTTAGTACACTTATATATATATTAATTATATATAAATGTATACTTAATATATTAAGAAGCTTAGTATAATATATTAAGAAGCTTAGTATAATATATTAAGAAGCTTAGTGTAATATGTATTAAGAAGTTTAGTATAATATATTAAGAAGCTTAGTGTAATATATTAAGAAGCTTAGTATAATATATTAAGAAGCTTAGTATAATATATTAAGAAGCTTAGTATAATATATTAAGAAGCTTAGTGTAAAATATATTTTGAAGTTTAGTATAATATATTAAGAAGCTTAGTGTAATATATTAAGAAGTTTAGTGTAATATGTATCAAGAAGTTTAGTATAATATATTAAGAAGCTTAGTATAATATATTAAGAAGCTTAGTGTAATATGTATTAAGAAGTTTAGTATAATATATTAAGAAGCTTAGTATAATATATTAAGAAGCTTAGTATAATATATTAAGAAGCTTAGTGTAATATATTAAGAAGCTTAGTGTAATATATATTAAGAAGCTTAGTGTAATATATTAAGAAGCTTAGTGTAATATATATTAAGAAGCTTAGTGTAATATATTAAGAAGCTTAGTGTAATATATATTATGAAGTTTAGTATAATATATTAAGAAGCTTAGTGTAATATATTAAGAAGTTTAGTGTAATATATTAAGAAGCTTAGTATAATATATTAAGAAGCTTAGTATAATATATTAAGAAGCTTAGTATAATATGTATTAAGAAGCTTAGTATAATATATTAAGGAGTTTAGTATAATATATTAAGAAGTTTAGTATAATATATTAAGAAGCTTAGTGTAATATATTAAGAAGCTTAGTATAATATATTAAGGAGTTTAGTATAATATATTAAGAAGTTTATTATAATATATTAAGAAGCTTAGTATAATATATTAAGAAGCTTAGTATAATATATTAAGACGTTTAGTATAATATATTAAGAAGTTTAGTATAATATATTAAGAAGCTTAGTATAATATATTAAGAAGTGTAGTGTAATATATTAAGAAGTTTAGTGTAATATATTAAGAAGTTTAGTATAATATATTAAGAAGTTTAGTATAATATATTAAGAAGCTTAGTGTAATGTATTAAGAAGTTTAGTGTAATATATTAAGAAGTTTTGTATAATATATTAAGAACTTTAATATAATATATTAAGAAGCTTAGTATAATATATTAAGAAGCTTAGTGTAATATGTATTAAGAAGCTTAGTGTAATATATTAAGAAGTTTTGTATAATATATTAAGAAGTTTAGTATAATATATTAAGAAGCTTAGTATAATATAATAAGAAGCTTAGTGTAATATATTAAGAAGCTTAGTGTAATATATTAAGAAGCTTAGTGTAATATATTAAAAAGCTTAGTGTAATATATATTAAGAAGCTTAGTATAATAAATTAAGAAGCTTAGTGTAATATATATTAAGAAGCTTAGTGTAATATATTAAGAAGCTTAGTATAATATATTAAGAAGTTTAGTATAATATATTAAGAAGTTTAGTATAATGTATTAAGAAGTTTAGTGTAATATATTAAGAAGTTTAGTATAATATATTATGAAGTTTAGTATAATATATTAATAAGTTTAGTATAATATATTAAGAAGTTTAGTGTAATATATTAAGAAGTTTAGTATAATATATTAAGAAGTTTAGTATAATATATTAAGAAGTTTAGTATAATATATTAAGAACTTTAATATAATATATTAAGAAGCTTAGTATAATATATTAAGAAGCTTAGTGTAATATGTATTAAGAAGCTTAGTGTAATATATTAAGAAGTTTTGTATAATATATTAAGAAGTTTAGTATAATATATTAAGAAGCTTAGTGTAATATATTAAGAAGCTTAGTGTAATATATTAAGAAGCTTAGTGTAATATATATTAAGAAGTTTAGTATAATATATTAAGAAGCTTAGTGTTATATAATAAGAAGCTTAGTGTAATATATTAAGAAGTTTAGTATAATATATTAAGAAGTTTAGTGTAATATATTAAGAAGCTTAGTATAATATATTAAGAAGCTCAGTATAATATATTAAGAAGTTTAGTATAATGTATTAAGAAGTTTAGTATAATATATTAAGAAGTTTAATATAATATATTAAGAAGCTTAGTATAATATATTAAGAAGCTTAGTGTAATATGTATTAAGAAGCTTAGTGTAATATATTAAGAAGTTTTGTATAATATATTAAGAAGTTTAGTATAATATATTAAGAAGCTTAGTGTAATATATTAAGAAGCTTAGTGTAATATATTAAGAAGCTTAGTTTAATATATATTAAGAAGCTTAGTGTAATATATTAAGAAGCTTAGTATAATATATTAAGAAGCTTAGTATAATATATTAAGAAGTTTAGTATAATATATTAAGAAGTTTAGTGTAATATATTAAGAAGCTTAGTATAATATATTAAGAAGCTTAGTATAATATATTAAGAAGTTTAGTATAATGTATTAAGAAGTTTAGTATAATATATTAAGAAGTTTAGTGTAATATATTAAGAAGTTTAGAATAATATATTAATAAGTTTAGTGTAATATATTAAAAAGTTTAGTGTAATGTATTAAGATGTTTAGTATAATATATTAATAAGTTTAGTATAATATATTAAGAAGTTTAGTATAATGTATTAAGAAGTTTAGTGTAATATATTAAGAAGTTTAGTATAATATATTTTGAAGTTTAGTATAATGTATTAAGAAGTTTAGTGTAATATATTAAGAAGTTTAGTATAATATATTAAGAAGTTTAGTATAATGTATTAAGAAGTTTAGTGTAATATATTAAGAAGTTTAGTATAATATATTAAGAAGTTTAGTATAATATATTAAGAAGTTTAGTGTAATATATTAAGAAGTTTAGTGTAATATATTAAGAAGTTTAGTATAATGTATTAAGAAGTTTAGTGTAATATATTAAGAAGTTTAGTATAATATATTAAGAAGTTTAGTATAATGTATTAAGAAGTTTAGTGTAATATATTAAGAAGTTTAGTATAATATATTAAGAAGTTTAGTATAATATATTAAGAAGTTTAGTGTAATATATTAAGAAGTTTAGTGTAATATATTAAGAAGTTTAGTGTAATATATTAAGAAGTTTAGTATAATATATTAAGAAGTTTAGTATAATGTATTAAGAAGTTTAGTGTAATATATTAAGAAGTTTAGTATAATATATTAAGAAGTTTAGTATAATATA
Organism: Astyanax mexicanus; assembly: GCF_023375975.1. Taxonomy (NCBI): domain Eukaryota; kingdom Metazoa; phylum Chordata; class Actinopteri; order Characiformes; family Acestrorhamphidae; genus Astyanax; species Astyanax mexicanus. Next base: position 25,298,166 of record NC_064420.1, on the reverse strand, counting down.
TTAAGAAGTTTAGTGTAATATATTATGAAGTTTAGTATAATATATTAAGAAGTTTAGTGTAATATATTAAGAAGTTTAGTATAATATATTAAGAAGTTTAGTATAATGTATTAAGAAGTTTAGTGTAATATATTAAGAAGTTTAGTATAATATATTAAGAAGTTTAGTATAATATATTAAGAAGTTTAGTGTAATATATTAAGAAGTTTAGTGTAATATATTAAGAAGTTTAGTGTAACATATTAAGAAGTTTAGTGTAATATATTAAGAAGTTTAGTATAATATATTAAGAAGTTTAGTGTAATATATTAAGAAGTTTAGTGTAATATATTAAGAAGTTTAGTGTAATATATTAAGAAGTTTAGTATAATATATTAAGAAGTTTAGTGTAATATATTAAGAAGTTTAGTTGGGAGATTTCAGGAGCTTGAGTTCTCTTGAGTCTCTGTATGGATCATCTTTATACTAGACTACATATATCTGTCATGTTCTTGCTGGAGTGTTGCGTGAGGTGCAGGTGTGATGAATCTCGTATAAACCAATAGGGTGTCAGAATGGTATATATTTATACTTCTCCTCCAACCACAATTAGATTTATTCTATCCGGAGAGATTTATCTGGATAGGGGTTTTTATTTTGAACAATGAGAAGCCAAAATAAAAACAAGCTGAAGTGAAATAGGAATAACAAGGTTATTTTTAAAATGTAGGGAGTAAAAGTAAAAATCGTCTGAAAAATAATAATTACTTCTAAAATATAGATCATAAAAAAAATTACTTACAGTTTTTCTTGATCAATAACACAAATACTGGTACTTGAAACACGATGACCAATACATGTAGCTAAGGCATCACTCCCCTGAATCAGTTCTTCTAAACTACAAGCACAATTCCTGCTTTACTCTCAAATTGCGGCTCTAAAACAAACTTTATTAAAAACACTGCACACAATTTTCATAAAGAAAATCTCTTGTTGTCACAAGAAACACCCTGTTATTCAAAATTTAAAAAATAATAATTATCAAACTACGTGCACTGACTCGTCACATAGGAAAATACCTGTCACACTGATTTACAATCTGATCTGATGGACGCTACAGTGTACCTGCTTAAATTTAGCAGAGCTTTATCAGCGCTTTAGCAGGAAAAGGGAAACAGGTGAGTTCAGTTAAATTAGAGCAGGTACACTGTAGCATCATCATCCAGACTTTCAGAAATGATAATAGATAAGAAATCCACTCTCACTAGAAAACTGCAGTACTGCACATCAATTATTCAATTATTAGGGAAATGTATTTATACTTTGTGTTCCTACACAGTATTTACAGTATTGTGGCGGCTCTGGGTTGTGTGTGTGGCTGCCTGTAGGCATGTTTCTGTTCTCCTGTGTGCGAGGATGACAGGGGTGGGGCATCTCCCTTGGGAGGGGTTATGCAGAGAGGGTGGGCACCACTCTGTATCTGCCATCTGGGAGACACACAGCTGGGTTGGTGGCCTTTGGGCTGTTTGAGCTCTGTGGTTTAATGGTTTTAGCTCTCCTAGTCTTGTTAAAGACTGTAAGTGAGTGGCAAGCCTGTTTAATAAAGGAGCTAATGAGCATTCATCACGGGTCTTCCTTCCTCTTCCACGCCACATTTGGTGTCAGAAGTGACCCTGCTGGAAGATATTGAGCTGCTGGCAGGGGAAATCGAACGGCTGAGGAGGAAGACAGCGGACCAACGGACTAGAAGCAAGGCTCTCCAGCGGAGTGGACTCGGACCTGACGGCGCCAGCGGGCTGTTCGGAGGTCGTGGCCGGCGAGAGAACAACGCTCACGGAGCGGATGGCGCAAGGACAGCGGTGCCGTCTCGCGGAACGGACGGCGCGATGATGGCGGCGCAAGCCTCCGGGATGGCGGGCTTGACGGCTCAACCCCGCCTTACCCCCTACGACGGCAGCGCTGACTGGACAGCCTTCGAAGCTCAGCTTGAGATCGTGGCGGGCGGTGCGGGCTGGACAGACGCCGAGACTGCCTGGCGCTGCAGGGCGACGCTCTGAGGGTACTGATCGAGCTCCCCGCCGAGTGCTGCTGCGAGCTGCCTGAACTGACGCGGGCGCTGAGAACACGTTTCAGCCGCCAACCGTCGGAGGCGGCCGCCAAAATGCTAGTGGCGGACAGACGCCGACAGCAGGGAGAGACACTGGGCGTGCTGGCATCGGAGATGGCCCTGCTAACCCGCCAAGCTTACCCAACGTTTCCGCGAGCGGCCCAGAGGAGGCTCGCGTTGGATCACTTTCTGCGCGCCCTCGAGCCGAGCGAGCTGCGCAAACACGTGAGGCTGGCCGACCCGCAGACCCTGGAGTCCGCGGTGGAGGTGGCGGAGCGGTCCGAACTCATCCTCTCAAGCCATCCTGGACCGTGGGGGGCGTCGCCGGTTGCCCGTGATTCGCAGAGGTGGGGTCGGAGCCGGTCTGATGCCCAACTGGAGTGCTGGCGCTGCGGGGGGCGTGGCCACAAGCGAGTGCACTGCAGCCGGCCGGGAAACGGAGCCGGGACCACCCAGTGAGGGTTACGGTGGCCCCAGGAACGCTATGCTTACCCTCGGAATCTGCTTCCGGAACTGCCGGACTCAGTGGCTACTTCCTGAAATGCACATTGAATGGAGTGACGGTGAACACGCTGGTGGACACGGGCTCGTCAGTCTCACAGATACGGCCCGAGCTCGCGACGGAGGTAGCGGGCGAGTTTGTGACTGACAACAGCCAGCGCATCGCTCTCTCTTCAGTCACCGGGGATCCTATAGGTCTCCTAGGATTAACGGAGTTGACAATTGATGTCGGCAAGGGGCCCTTTCAACAACAGTTCTGGGTAGGACACATCAACGACCCGTGCATTCTGGGCAAGGACCTGCTCTCACACCTCGGAGCTATCATTGACTGTGCACGGGGCTCGGTGCTGGTGACTGGACTCCCCGTAGAGATACGCGACGAGTTAGGGGTAAGTGAACTGGTGGGAGGGAATGTGTGTGATTCGGTGTGTGATACGGTAGAGGGTCCGCTGGATGCGGGGTTGAGTGTAGATCCGATAGAGGAGATGCTGGAGCGCAGTTGTGTGGGTTTATCTGGTCCCCAACAACTCCGTTTGCGCGAACTGATAGGCCGTTTTCGCACGAGTTTCGCTGTGTCTGAGCGCGAGTGTACTAAAACTAGCCTTGCGGTTCATTCGATAAACACGGGTGACGCCCAGGCCATCAGGCTGAGGCCGCACCGTCTGGCGTTAGCAAAGCGCGTAGCGGCGGAGCAGTTAGTCCGCGAGATGGCGAGTACGGGCATTATTGAGCCTTCGAGCAGCCCGTGGTCGGCCCCGGTGGTCCTTGCGAAAAAGAAGGATGGAAATTGGTGCTTTTGCGTGGATTATCAGCGACTTAACTCTGTCACGAAGCTTGACTCCTACCCGCTCCCCAGGATCGACGATACGCTGGACCAGCTGTCTGGCTCAGCCTGGTTCAGCTCGTTAGACCTGAGGAGCGGATATTGGCAGGTGCCCCTCTCGGCGGGGGATAGGGAGAAAACCGCTTTCTCGCTCGGCTCAGCCCTATGGCATTTCACGGTGCTTCCGTTCGGATTGTGTAACTCGCCGGCTACTTTTAAGCGTCTTATGGAGCGTGTTTTATGCTGGGTTCCGCGGTCGTGCTGCGCCGTTTATTTGGATGATGTCTTGGCGCACGGAACCGACTTCGACTCCGCACTGTCTCACCTTGAAATGGTGCTCGGCGCGATTCAGGCAGCTAACCTGAAGCTCAATCCGGCAAAGTGTAATCTGCTAAGGCAGCGCGTGAGCTTCCTGGGCCACGTAGTGAGCGGTGCTGGCGTGGAAACCGATCCCAAAAAGACGGAGGCGGTCCGTGACTGGCCCACACCGCGAGACGAAAAATGGTTCGCAGCTTCGTGGGGCTCGCCTCGTATTACAGGCGGTTTTTATTAGGGGGTTCGCGGACGTGGCAGCGCCGCTTCATGCTCTGACTAAGCCTAGTGTGAAATTCCGCTGGTCTGACGAGGCGGAGCGGGCATTCGAGGAGCTAAAAAGCCGCCTGTGCAATGCTCCGATTCTAGCGTATCCGAAGGTGTCTGAGAGTTTCATTGTGGATACTGATGCGAGCGACCACGGCCTCGGAGCAGTCCTGTCGCAGGTTCATAACGGCTCCGAGCGCGTAATAGCGTACTATAGCCGCCGCCTGGACAAGGCGGAGCGCAACTATTGCATAACGCGCCGGGAACTACTCGCAGTGGTCGAAAGCCTTAAACATTTCCGATCGTACGTGTATGGGGTGCCCTTTCTGCTGCGCACCGACCACGCCTCGCTACAGTGGCTCATGCGTTTCCGCGAGCCCGAGGGCCAACTCGCGCGCTGGTTATCTAGACTCCAGGAGTTTCGTTTTGAGGTTGTGCACCGCCCGGGCCATGGCCACAGTAACGCGGATGCTTTGTCGCGCCGGCCGTGTGTGGCCGCCGACTGCAAACATTGTACTCGTGCTGAGGAGAAATCTGCTGAGACTGCACGCTGCGCTGCAATCTCAGGGGATGTTACTGGCGCTGTCGGGGTGTCCGTAGAGCAGAATTATCGTGGGCAGTACACGCGCTCAGTGCCAACGTCACACCGTCGTGGGGGGAGGTGGTGCCGCTGGGCCCGATTGCTAAGGCGTTGCGCTCCAACTGGGCTAGTTTTAGTTTGTCCGACGGCGTGCTGTGCCATACCTGGGAGGATCCGGCGAACGGGCGGCGCGTTTTTCAGGTGGTGGTACTGCGGGCGCTTAGGGGATCGGTCCTACGGGGAGTTCATGGGTCACCTGGGGCTGGGCACTTTGGTGTCACCAAGACTCTGAAGCGCCTGAGGCAACGCTTCTATTGGCCTGGGTGTAGAACCGACGTGGAACTCTTTGTGCACTGCTGTGACGTGTGCGCTGCCAAGAAGGGCCCCTCGAGGGCGCCCCGCGCCCCACTTCACCCTTACCAGTGTGGCAGCCCGATGGAGCGGGTGGCCGTGGACGTGCTGGGCCCCTTTCCGGTGACGGACTCTGGAAATCGCTTTGTTCTGGTGGCGATGGACTATTTCACGAAGTGGCCAGAGGCCTACGCGGTGCCGGACCAAGGGGCGGTCACTACTGCGGATATCCTGGTGCGGGAGTTCTTTTGCAGATTCGGAGTTCCGGAAGAACTGCACAGCGACCAGGGGAGAAATTTCGAGTCGGACGTCATGGCGAAGGTCTGCCGCATCCTGGGAATCCATAAGACCAGGATGACGCCCCTTCATCCGCAGAGTGACGGACTGGTGGAACGTTTTAACTGCACGCTGGCGGCGCAGTTGGCCATGGTGTCGGACAAGAACCAGCGTGACTGGGACAGGCACCTGCCGGTAGTGCTGCTGGCCTGTCGCTCCGCTATGCAGGAGACGACGGGATTCACGCCGGCTCTGCTTATGTTCGGGTGCAAACTGAGGACGCCGGTCTCCCTGGCTTTTGGGGCGCCTCCTGACGGGGGCGGGTACGCTTCGGACAAGCCCACTTTCGTCTCGGACCTTATGTCTTCGCTGGAATTAGCGCACCGTCTAGCGCGCTCCAACCAGTCTGCTGCCGGGCAGAAGCGTGCGTACGACACGCGCTGCTTTGGGGACCCGTTGGCGGTGGGGGCGAGGGTTTGGCTATATAACCCTCAGTGGAAGAAGGGACTGTGCCCGAAGCTCCAGTCGGCCTGGGTGGGTCCGTGCTTGGTGCTGTCCAGGCTGGGGGAGGTGGTGTATAATATCCGGTGGGGCAGATGCACTATGATTGTGCACCGTGATAGGCTGGCCCCCTATAGGCCGAGACTGTCGGACACTGTGGATGGTGGTTTTGTTGTACACGGGGTTTGTGTTGGGTTGGTGGGGTCGCCGGGACGGCTGACCCTTGGGAGGGGGGCTATGTGGCGGCTCTGGGTTGTGTGTGTGGCTGCCTGTAGGCATGTTTCTGTTCTCCTGTGTGCGAGGATGACAGGGGTGGGGCATCTCCCTTGGGAGGGGTTATGCAGAGAGGGTGGGAACCACTCTGGATCTGCCATCTGGGAGACACACAGCTGGGTTGGTGGCCTTTGGGCTGTTTGAGCTCTGTGGTTTAATGGTTTTAGCTCTCCTAGTCTTGTTAAAGACAGTAAGTGAGTGGCAAGCCTGTTTAATAAAGGAGCTAATGAGCATTCATCATGAGTCTCACGGGTCTTCCTTCCTCTTCCACGCCACAGTGTTGTACTATGTGTACAGTTGATTCTTTTTAGGACTAGATTTGCCATGTTAGGGGTTATTATCCTGCTGCTTGTTCAGGGAAAATGTGATGTGAATGAGGTGCTGTGCTCAGACTGAAACAGATGCAGTGTAGTGTTTTACTGTAACTGTATACAGTAAAGTCTTGTACAATGTAGGTTGAGGAAGACCTCAGAGAGACCTGTTGTATTTCACAAAGAACAAGAAAAAGTGGATTTTAGCGGAAGGAGATTTTGGGATTACTAATCCTTAGTTGCAGTGTTGTATACCTAACTCTATGTTTCTTTCCATTCCAAACTAATCTGGATATTTGTCTGCCCTGTTCAATCCACTGACTCACAGCTATACAGATTTCTCCTGGTAAAGCTTGGAAAAGAAAAGCAGCCTGTGTAAAATATTCATTTGAATGGTTTCACTGCGAGAACTCAAGTCTAAAGGAATTATGGATCAATTTGACAAGTCATTTTTTATTTTAGAAACTATTAGGGGTTCATTTGTTTTATTTCATGGAAAGTGCTTCCCATTCAAGACCAAATAATTGTCTGATGTTAGACATTGGCACATTTCCAAATCCCAGAACTTTTTATAAGGTTCAATTTATAGCCAGACTAAGAACCAAATGTATTTTAGAAGTTCAAGCAAAGCTGAAAGAGAGGTTTCTGGGTCCTTAAGGTGTATCAGTACATCATCTTCAAAGAGTGCCACCTTGTGGTTGTCTCCTACAATACTGATACCCCTCATATCAGACGATTCTCATACTGCCTGAGTTAACGGCTCGATAAAGATTAAAGAAATTCTCTCCAAATGGAATCTCTCCATCAACCGACCATTCACTATAATCCTAGTTGTGGGCTGTGAATATAGACCCTTTATACACTTGATCACATTTTCTGAAAATCCCAATGTGATGAGATCAGTAGCACTGCTCATCACCAGCATTGTACATATTGAGATTCTCACCTGTTATACCTACCTGCAATAATATATTATACTTTTTACTCTTTTAACTCGTTTTGTTTTCTTTATTCAGTCTTTTTGTTTGTATTTTTTCACTGCGTGTAAATAAACCTTACTGTGTGAATGGATTTTACGCATCAGCGTGGTACCTCTACACCAGGGGTGTCCAAACATTTTTTGTTGGGGGCCAGAAGGAGAAATATATATTTGAAGTCACGGGCCACACTCTGTAGTAATACAAATAATGAAATATACCACTTTAAATAATACATTTTCCTGATTACTTTCATTTACACACCATTTTACTTGACTTACTATCTTTATATATCTTTGACAATGTTGTGTAAACTAAGATTTTTCAAACTGATGTTTCCTTTCATGATGTCTCTTAACATTAAACTCCTTAATTACTTTAGACTATTTTGCCCTTTTTCTGCGCTACAACTGAACACTCTCACCCCTTTTAGACTCTTTGTCCTGTTTTTCTGTGCTACAACTTAACCCTCTCCGCTTTTAGACTCTTTGGCCCGTTTTTCTGCACTACAACTGTGCACTCTCAACGCTTTTAGACTTTTTGTCCCGTTTTTCTGAGCTACAACTGAATACTCTCTCCTCTTTTAGACTCTTTGGCCCGTTTTTCTGTGCTACAACTGAGCACTCTCCGCTTTTAGATTCTTTGGCCAGTTTTTCTGCACTACAACTGAACACAATCGCCGCTTTTAGACTCTTTGGCCCGTTTTTCTGCGCTACAACTTCACCCTCTCCGCTTTTAGATTCTTTGGCCCGTTGTTCTGCGCTACAACTTCACCCTCTCCGCTTTTAGAGTCTTTGGCCTGTTTTTCTGTGCCACAACTTCACCCTCTCCGCTTTTAGACTCTTTGGCCCGTTTGTCTGCGCTACAACTTCACCCTCTCCGCTTTTAGACTCTTTGGCCAGTTTTTCTGCACTACAACTGCGCACTCTCAATGCTTTTAAACTTTTTGTCCCGTTTTTCTGCGCTACAACTGAATACTCTCTCCGCTTTTAGACTCTTTGGCCCGTTTTGCTGCACTACAACTGCGCACTCTCAACGCTTTTAAACTTTTTGTCCCGTTTTTCTGCGCTGCAACGGAGCACTCTCCGCTTTTAGACTGTTTGGCCCATTTTTCTGCACTACAACTGAACACCCTCGCCGCTTTTAGACTCTTTGGCCCATTTTTCTGCGCTACAACTTCACCCTCTCTGCTTTTAGAGTCTTTGGCCTGTTTTTCTGCACCACAACTTCACCCTCTCCGCTTTTAGACTCTTTGGCCTGTTTTTCTGCGCTACAACTTTACCCTCTCCGCTTTTAGACTCTTTGGCCCGTTTTTCTGCACTACAACTGCACTCTCTCTCCGCTTTTAGACTCTTTGGCCCGTTTTTCTGAGCTACAACTGAATACTCTCTCCTCTTTTAGACTCTTTGGCCCGTTTTTCTGCGCTACAACTGAGCACTCTCCGCTTTTAGATTCTTTGGCCAGTTTTTCTGCACTACAACTGAACACAATCGCCGCTTTTAGACTCTTTGGCCCGTTTTTCTGAGCTACAACTTCACCCTCTCCGCTTTTAGAGTCTTTGGCCTGTTTTTCTGCGCTACAACTTCACCCTCTCCTTTTTTAGATTCTTTGGCCCGTTTTTCTGCGCTACAACTTCACCCTCTCCGCTTTTAGAGTCTTTGGCCTGTTTTTCTGCGCTACAACTTCACCCTCTCCGCTTTTAGACTCTTTGGCCCGTTTGTCTGCGCTACAATGTCACCCTCTCCGCTTTTAGACTCTTTGGCCCGTTTTTCTGCACTACAACTGCGCACTCTCAACGCTTTTAAACTTTTTGTCCCGTTTTTCTGCACTACAACTGAATACTCTCTCCTCTTTTAGACTCTTTGGCTCGTTTTTCTACGCTACAACTTCACTCTCTCCGCTTTTAGACTCTTTGGCCCGTTTTTCTGCGCTACAACTGAGCACTCTCCGCTTTTAGATTTTTTGGCCAGTTTTTCTGCACTACAACTGAACACAATCGCCGCTTTTAGACTCTTTGGCCCGTTTTTCTGCGCTACAACTTCACCCTCTCCGCTTTTAGAGTCTTTGGCCTGTTTTTCTGCGCTACAACTTCACCCTCTCCGCTTTTAGAGTCTTTGGCCAGTTTTTCTGCACTACAACTGAACACAATCGCCGCTTTTAGACTCTTTGGCCCGTTTTTCTGCACTACAACTGCGCACTCTCAACGCTTTTAAACTTTTTGTCCCGTTTTTCTGCGCTACAACTGAATACTCTCTCCGCTTTTAGACTCTTTGGCCCGTTTTTCTGCGCTGCAACTGAGCACTCTCCGCTTTTAGACTGTTTGGCCCATTTTTCTGCACTACAACTGAACACCCTCGCCGCTTTTAGACTCTTTGGCCCGTTTTTCTGCGCTACAACTTCACCCTCTCTGCTTTTAGAGTCTTTGGCCTGTTTTTCTGCACCACAACTTCACTCTCTCCGCTTTTAGACTCTTTGGCCCGTTTTTCTGCGCTGCAACTGAGCACTCTCCGCTTTTAGACTCTTTGGCCCATTTTTCTGCACTACAACTGAACACCCTCGCCGCTTTTAGACTCTTTGGCCCATTTTTCTGCACTACAACTGAACACCCTCGCCGCTTTTAGACTCTTTGGCCCGTTTTACTGCGCTACAACTGAGCACTCTCTCTGCTTTAAGACTCTTTGGCCCGTATTTCTGCGCTACAACTTCACCCTCTCCGCTTTTAGACTCTTTGGCCTGTTTTTCTGCGCTACAACTGAGCACTCTCTCTGCTTTAAGACTCTTTGGCCCGTATTTCTGCGCTACAACTTCACCCTCTCCGCTTTTAGACTCTTTGGCCCGTTTTTCTGCACTACAACTGAACACCCTCGCCGCTTTTAGACTCTTTGGCCCATTTTTCTGCACTACAACTGAACACCCTCGCCGCTTTTAGACTCTTTGGCCTGTTTTACTGCGCTACAACTGAGCACTCTCTCTGCTTTAAGACTCTTTGGCCCGTATTTCTGCGCTACAACTTCACCCTCTCCGCTTTTAGACTCTTTGGCCTGTTTTTCTGCGCTACAACTTTACCCTCTCCGCTTTTAGACTCTTTGGCCCGTTTTTCTGCACTACAACTGCACTCTCTCTCCGCTTTTAGACTCTTTGGCCCGTTTTTCTGAGCTACAACTGAATACTCTCTCCTCTTTTAGACTCTTTGGCCCGTTTTTCTGCGCTACAACTGAGCACTCTCCGCTTTTAGATTCTTTGGCCAGTTTTTCTGCACTACAACTGAACACAATCGCCGCTTTTAGACTCTTTGGCCCGTTTTTCTGAGCTACAACTTCACCCTCTCCGCTTTTAGAGTCTTTGGCCTGTTTTTCTGCGCTACAACTTCACCCTCTCCTTTTTTAGATTCTTTGGCCCGTTTTTCTGCGCTACAACTTCACCCTCTCCGCTTTTAGAGTCTTTGGCCTGTTTTTCTGCGCTACAACTTCACCCTCTCCGCTTTTAGACTCTTTGGCCCGTTTGTCTGCGCTACAATGTCACCCTCTCCGCTTTTAGACTCTTTGGCCCGTTTTTCTGCACTACAACTGCGCACTCTCAACGCTTTTAGACTCTTTGTCCCGTTTTTCTGCACTACAACTGAATACTCTCTCCTCTTTTAGACTCTTTGGCTCGTTTTTCTACGCTACAACTTCACTCTCTCCGCTTTTAGACTCTTTGGCCCGTTTTTCTGCGCTACAACTGAGCACTCTCCGCTTTTAGATTCTTTGGCCAGTTTTTCTGCACTACAACTGAACACAATCGCCGCTTTTAGACTCTTTGGCCCGTTTTTCTGCACTACAACTGCGCACTCTCAACGCTTTTAAACTTTTTGTCCCGTTTTTCTGCGCTACAACTGAATACTCTCTCCGCTTTTAGACTCTTTGGCCCGTTTTTCTGCGCTGCAACTGAGCACTCTCCGCTTTTAGACTGTTTGGCCCATTTTTCTGCACTACAACTGAACACCCTCGCCGCTTTTAGACTCTTTGGCCCGTTTTTCTGCGCTACAACTTCACCCTCTCTGCTTTTAGAGTCTTTGGCCTGTTTTTCTGCACCACAACTTCACTCTCTCCGCTTTTAGACTCTTTGGCCCGTTTTTCTGCGCTGCAACTGAGCACTCTCCGCTTTTAGACTCTTTGGCCCATTTTTCTGCACTACAACTGAACACCCTCGCCGCTTTTAGACTTTTTGGCCCATTTTTCTGCACTACAACTGAACACCCTCGCCGCTTTTAGACTCTTTGGCCCGTTTTACTGCGCTACAACTGAGCACTCTCTCTGCTTTAAGACTCTTTGGCCCGTATTTCTGCGCTACAACTTCACCCTCTCCGCTTTTAGACTCTTTGGCCTGTTTTTCTGCGCTACAACTTTACCCTCTCCGCTTTTAGACTCTTTGGCCCGTTTTTCTGCACTACAACTGCGCACTCTCTCCGCTTTTAGACTCTTTGGCCCGTTTTTCTGCGCTACAACTTCACTCTCTCCGCTTTTAGACTCTTTGGCCCATTTTTCTGTGCTACAACTTCACTCAACTAACTTTCACAATTTAGTTAGCTAGCTAATCTAACTAACAGAGTATACAAGCTTAACCTGTGTCCACAAATTCTGAAAGTCTTGGGGGTGAGAGAAATGCCTCATAATGTTCGCTGTGTTTATTTTCTGCTGATTTTATCACACAAAGTTTGCGCTGAGTTTTGTTCTCCAGCGCAGCTGAACTTTTCCCAGCAGTGTTTATTACGGTTAGCGGGAGAGACACTGTGTAAATCAGCTGTGTAGCCTGGGGTCTGTGTGTGCGGCTCGGGGGAACCGGTGTTCTGTCGAGTTATGCTACCCATCTATATACTTCTTAACGACACTGCGCATGCGCCCTACATTTCATGTTTTTAATGATAAACCCTTAAGTTTTTATTGGGAACATTAAACAATCTGCTTAAATGTTAACACAAATATGTAAATAGCAGTTAAAGAAATGGCAAGTTAAAAAAATAATAATGAACTGTAAAACTAGTTACACCAAAATGACCGTCATTTTTCAACAGTAAAGAAAAAAATGGATCATAGAAACTATGATAGAAACTATGCCACTTGTTCTTGAAAATGTTTTATGGGGTGGTCTGAACAAATACTGCCTGAAAAGTCCAAATTATTATGTGGAATAATAGTTCATTTAAAACGATATTTTTTACATCAAATAATCAAAAGTAACTATGTAACTCTTACTCAAAGTAAATATTAAATTGAGTACTTTTTTACTTTTACTCGACTAGATTTTTTTAGATGGTACTTTTACTTTTACCTGAGTAGAATTTTATCAAACGAAATGTACTTTTACAAACTGGATTCCAAAAAAGTTGGTGCACTAAACAAATTGTGAATAAAAATTGAATGCAATTATGTATTTTATTACAGATCAAAAGTTTAATCTGAGTAAATGTAACATTTTAAAGGAAAAATACGTTGAATCAAAATTTCACAGTGTCAACAAATCCCAAAAAAGTTAGCAATAAGTGGCTGGAAAAATTAAATTTAGTTTGATTTTGTTGAATTTTTAAGTGTAGTGAGGGTTTATCTTTGAGTTAGACGAGGAGCTCACCGCTCACCCTGCTACTCTTATCATGTCCAACCAGAAGTTCCCATCTTCATTTCTTACATATTTCAGGTTCTTGTTCCCTTAAGTTTTTAATTATATTAAACACATGATCAGTTGGATCAACATTACAACAGAAATCAATAATACTAATTAAAACAAATCTTATAATCTATTGATTTGTATTCAGATTTACACTCTCAGCTCTTACAGCACACTCTGCTGCTCTGCTCATTATGGTTGTAATATCACATATTCTAAGGGAATTCACAATATCTATAAAAATATTGTTCATTATGACATTTGAAAATGTTTAGTTAAGAATCCTGATTTTTTTCTACTAGTCAGAGATTTTTAACTATTTTCTAGTCTTAAAGTCACGACAGATACAAACACAGAAAAATACATGTCCAAAGACACAAAACCCCATTCCTACTAAAACCTGAAATTCAGCAGCACTGCAGTTTTATAATACATTACAGCAGCAGAGATCCACTGACTGTTTCTAGATTATTCAGTTTTATTTAAATCTTCATGATATAAAGGTCATGCGGACAGTAGCAGTATAGCAGCATTTAGCTAGTCTTGTATCTCTGATTCAGAATTCTCTATCTTTGTTTCTGTATCTTTGTTATTTAGACACTAGAATTAGACTTTTTATTAAAATGAAAATGTGTTTTATAAAAATGTGATTTTTCAGAGAATAAATGAAAATCATCGATAATAATTTAGGTGTATAAAAGAGGAAAAATGAGAGAGAGAGAGAGCGAGAGAGACAGAGTGAGAGAGAGAGAGATAGAGAGAGAGACAGAGAGAGACAGAGAGAGAGAGTTTGACTTTTGACACCCTTTATTTTCCTATTAAAAACTACGTTACACAAAAAAAACAAAAACAAAACTTTTTTTTTTTTTTTAAAGGTGTTGTGGAAATTTGGTGGTTTAAAGTGAAATAATAATGCTGAATGCTGAGTCAGGGTCGAAGTGAGTAGCATAGTTTTTTATTTATTTATATATATTTATACATTTCTTTTTTTTATAGTTTTATTTCAGATTTTTCCCCATTTTCTCCCTATTTGGATATCCAATTGTCCCACCCCTTTGTGCGTCCCCATCACCGGTGACGCCCGTGACCTTCGGAGGATGCGGACGAGCACATGCCTCTTCCGACACGTGTGAAGTCAATCACCCCTTTTTTCGAGCTGCTGCTGGTGCATCATTATCTGAGCGGCTAGCGCGCTCGGAGGAAAGCACAGCGGCCAGGTTCCGATTCATACGCTCACAGACGCCTCGTGCCGTCCAGCGCCACCTTAAGTGTGATGGGGAGAGAGCGCCAAAGCTGCATGAGCGGGGGTTCGAACCTGCAACCTCCCGCTCATAGTGGCAGCGCATTAGACCGCTGGACCACTCGGCGCCCTATATTTATATATTTCTAAGCTGCTTTCCTAATGAAAATTAAGGAGAAGAAGAAATTACTTCCCTTTTTGTTGTCTCAGTTTTCACCGTCCTGCCCCCTCTGCTGGCCGCCCATGTGTCACCTCTGTCCACATTTTGCTGAAAAATTGGCCCATTGTCTGCAAATTCTTTCTCTGCCTCTGCCTCGTCCCCGACCCTTAACTTGCTTTTTTCAACTTGACATAATCCAAAGTGTCTGCCCGCTTTTCTTCTTCCTTTTTCGCTCAGGTGTTGAGAAGAGTTTCTTGATGCTTGGCATGGTCTTCCATAGTACTAAGCGGTTGTCTGGAGTACCCCACATAGTGCTATTTGATCGCGTCAGGGATTTCAGGCTTTAAACCCCTCATCTTCACATCATCTGGGTTTTTCACTCTTGCTGCAGGTAGATCCAGTCCGCTAGAGTCTGTATGAATTCTCCTTCTCCTCTCCTCTCATTTAATGTCTGGCGACAATACATAACAAAATCTTCAACTTCTTCTCCAAACTTCCTCCCTCCTCACCTGCCTAGGATCGGGGAGACTAAAGGCAGCCTAAAACATGTCCATTTTCAGTCCAATATTGATGTACCAACAGGGAACCAATCTTGGCCCACAACTTAAACCATTCAGCGCTCGGACTGATCCATTCTTTCAGCGCGTGTTGAAGCCTTCCTCGGTGGCTCCAGGTGTGGGAAGCTATGGGCGAGTCGGGCCGCTGCGCTGCGCTGTAGATCCGGACATCTCCGAAGGCTCTGTTCTTGTCGTCCCACCGGATCACTGCAGCTTGGTTCTGGTCTCCTGCTGGTGGTCATCTTTTCGGTGGGGCAGCATTGGGTTCAGGATCGGGAAAAACTGAGAGACACTGAGAAACTTAATTAAAAATAACCTCCCCCCTTTTTATCTTTAGATCAAAATTATATATTTTTTCCCTTGATGGCAAATAAGCAACAGGAAAAGATTCCTCTGTGACTCTTTTTTTTTCTTTCTTTTCTTTTTAAGAACCCTACACTTAACACAATAATAAGACACACAAACAAATAGTAGAATGAAAACAGAAGTTTGTTTAGAATGTTCTCTTTGATTTGCCTAAGGTTAATTAATTAATTTAATTAATATCAATAATCAACCAATTTAACTAATATTTCACTCTTGCCACATAGTAACACATGCACACAATTAAATATTTCACACTAACACATAGTTTCACACCCATTTTATATATATATATATATATATATATATATATATATATATACAGTGCCTTGCGAAAGTATTCACCCCCCTTTACATTTTTCACATTTTGTTACTTCACAACCTGGAATTCAAAGGGAATATTTGAGGGTCTGCATCATTTAATTTACAGACCATGCATACAACTTTCAACATTTAACTTTTTTTTTTATTGTGAAGCAAACAACAACAAATAGGACAAAATAACTGAAAACATCAGTGTGCATAACTATTCACCCCCGTAAGTCAGTACTTTGTAGAGCCACCTTTTGCAGCAATTACAGCTGCAAGTCGCTTTGGATAAGTCTCTATGAGCTTGCCACATCTTGCCACTGGAATTTTTGTTTCCTCTTGAACCACTCAAGTGTTGCTTTAGCAGTATGCTTTGGGTCATTGTCCTGTTGGAAGGTAAATCTCCGCCCTAGTCGCAAATCACTGACAGATGTGAACAGGTTTTGCTCAAGAATATCCCTGTATTTAGCACCATCCATCTTCCCCCATCTTAACATATGTAGTTTTATTTATACGTAAATTCTACTCTCCCTGAGATTTATTTTTTTTTGTAAACAAAAGGCATTATTGTCAAGTTTTCACTACACAACAAAAAGGTACCCATTCTTTACATTGAACAATTTCATAAAAAAGATGCTATGACATGAATAAACATAAAATGATCAGTAAAAAAAAACATTACGCAAAATCTTTAAAGTTGGTAAAGGAAAAAATGCAGGTAAATTTAGTTCCTTTTTAATTTCCTTAAATAAACCCTTTATTAATTTAAATTATTTAAATTATTTTTAATAATAACACAATACTTACTACTGGCCCCTGTTCATTTATGTCCTGAGATAGTTTCATCAAGAGGAATGGCCATCAGTACATTTTATTTGTTACAGCACTTCCAGTCAGCCAGCTCACTTTATCATACCAGGACAGCTGAAAATACCTGTTACTTTTCCCCACCTTTTACACCAAATTAATCTGAGCAGTTGATCTGCCCTCCTGTTTAACTCTTAAGTTTTTCTTCGTAAGGAAGACTATCAAATGGATTTTTACACTAAAAGATCGCTGATTTGCTCATTTCGCTGTCAATCAAAAAGGGACTCCGCCTCAGACAGATCATCCAATCATCATGCAGAAGCTGAGCGCCCGGGCCGTCGAGGCCAGCCCACTGCCCCATAGACCCCCAGAGACAATGAGCGTCCGATGGGCGGGACAAAGCTCAGCATTTATCCAATGACTCGTCTCGTTTCGCTGCGCGCTTTGCTCCGCTATTGAAGTCTGTAGACGCTCAGCGTCCGCACTGTTTAAAGCAGCGCTGTAAAGCTGCCGGAATGAGTGAGAGGAAAGCCGGGGCGTTACCAGTGATAAGAAGCTGATTCTGAACTAAGTTCAGCGCGTTTTAGCGCATATTTAATCAGTGACATGTACACACAACAGTATATATTTAATCACTTTTTTTTTTTTTACATTTTAGGGGAAGCTGAGCTTCCCTTGCAGTCTTAGAGCAATCGCCACTGATATATATGGGATCCCAGTTTTTTTTTTGCTCTCTCTCTTGATTTAATGACTCAGCAATTTAGCCCCAACAACGTGTCTCACCTCCCTCTGTACTAAGCTATCCTCTCGCTTATTTCTACTAGCATCTCTCCCCACGACTCTACTGTACTGTGATAATATGTCTATTGTCAAATACCTCGTTATAGGAGCAGGTTACTCCATCTTCAAATACCTCGCTATAGGAGCAGGCTACTCCATCGAACGATAACATTCATAACAAATATATCATCAGCCTTGCTGATAAATTTATTGCCGGCCTCGCTATCTGAGCAAGCTACTCATGTTCGCACCATCGTGCAACTATTCTATCTCCAGGGAGAAGCGCACAAAGGGTAGGTGGAGGGGATATAATATATCCGTAATATGATTTGTTTTTTTCCCAATTGTACTTTTTGTTCCAGTTATAATAAATTAATTGTCACTCACCACCACCACCAAGGTCCGTAGATGAGGTTTGATCTGCAGGACTGAAGCCACTGAACCCCCTGGCTGGTAGTATCCCTTTGTTCTCGTGGAGTTTCCTCTGATTTCTAGGTCCAGCCTGTGGCTGGAGAGCGTCCTCGGTCCGTGTCTTGTCCCCCTCCGCCGCAGATCACAACTCATCCCACTTCAGGTTTTATTGAAGTCAGACAGTGTGCTTACACAGAGAATCTGGTTGCCCTCAGCTGCCCTCTCACGGCCTCTTATCTGCTCTCCCAGCCCCCCACCACAACCAAACTCTGATTTGGTTTTGTTTCATTTTGTTTTTGGTTTTGAGTGATTCGTTTGTCACAATAAACACTTTGAAAGGGATACTACCTGGTTCCAGACTGTTTTTACGTCTCTGCATCATCTCTCTCCGATAACCTCCTGACCACTTGTCCTCACACTACCACAGTTATAAAACAATGGCTTGTCCTTAATGGTAGTAAAAGGTTCATCCACTCTATCAATTGTTGTATCATTGTTAACCATGCTCTTATAACAGACTGGTAAAAAAGATATTGCTGACAAACTAATTTAATTTACACGTAAAATAAAGAGATGCTTATCATAAGCCATGCCTTTCACTTGCTGCAATAAAGCACAGGCAGTGCCAGCCCAAAGCAGCCCATTTCCATATAAAAGTCTTTGCACAGTCTGTAATCGAAAAGTTTTAATTCGGCTCGACAGATCAATCAGGCCCTGCCCCCCTCCCGCAGCGGCAGGTAGAGTACAGCAGCCGGGATCCAGTGCTGGATGACCAGAAGAAATTCACAATCCTCCTCTGTATGTCCTTAATGAGGGCATTAGGAGGTTTTAGAACTGTCAGTCGGTGCCACAGCATAGAAGCTATAAGGTTATTGGCCACCAGTACCCTCCCCCCTATAGGACAGCTGTGGCAGAACCCAGGTCCACTTAGACAACTTAGCACACACCTTTTCTACAATACCATCCCAGTTCTTCTGCAGAAAATGTGACGTTCCCAAAAACACTGCTATATACTTCAGGCCTTCTCTGCCCCACTGCAGATTACCTGGTAAAGTAGGGGGTGCAGCCCTCTGCCACTGCCCTGCTAAAAAAAGTCTCACATTTATCCCAGCTTACTTTCGCTGAGAAGGCGCTTGCATAAATATCTAAAGCTCTAAGAAGAGCTTGAACATCAGCCTGATGCTTCAGGAAGACCGATAAAACCACTCTTTCCTCCAAACCCCTAAAATAAAATCCTTGCATATCTGCTCTTAGTCTACTCAACAAAGGTTTAATGGCCAAACTATATAACTGGCCACTAAGTGGACACCCTTGTCTAATCCCTCTTCCCATCATTAAGGGTTCACTAAGACCACCCCAACCTTTAAAATGAAGGAGGCCTCAGATTATAGCACATTCAACCATGATAAGAAAACATTTTGCACACCGAAAGGTTCAAGAGTTTTAAACAAATAAAAATCTACCAAACTCTATCAAAAGCTTTCTCCTGATCAAGGGTTAAAAGACCTATCTCACAAGCAACCATATTACTCAGGTCAATGACATCTCTGACCAAACACAGATTGTCCATTATAGTGCGATTGGGTATGCAGTATGACTGATTTGGGTGTATTATAGTGTGCAAGCAACGTTTCAGTCTGTTTGCAAGACATTTCGCTAAAATCTTGTAGTCCGTACATAAAAGCGACACTGGCCTCCAGTTCTTTAAAAGTCCCAGATCCCCTTTCTTAGGCAGCAGTGAGAGTACAGCCCGTGAAGAACTCACCGGTAACCTGCCTTCAATAAAAACAGCTCTAAAAACCTCAAGCATGTCTTCTCCAAAAAATTCCCAAAAAGATTTTAAAAATTCAGCAGGAATGCTGTCGATCCGAGGAGCACGTCCAGAAGTTAATTCCTGTACAGCAGTGGCCAGTTCCTATAGCTGTAGATCTGCCTCCAGAAGATCATCCTGCTCCTCGGTGATCTTGGGCAGATCACGCAAGAGTTCCTCTCTGCATGAAGAATTACAGTCAGCAGCTCCATACAAATCCATAAAAAAGTCTGTAGCAAGTGTCCTCATTTCTGTCTCTAAAGCACATAGAGAGTCATTTACAATACCACCTGTCTGGGCAGTATACTGCTGACAAAAAATCCTAATCCTAGTTTTTCGCACCTCCCACCAGGATACCAAACTCTCAAACTCTTCCTTCTTCAGCCTCCACTCCTCCCAAATTGTTTTAAAATGTTGAATAAAACCTTCATCCTGAAGTGGTTTAACATTAAAACGCCAATAAGAACTTTCGGTAACGCTTTCTTTTACAGTACCCTAAGTTCTAGGTATTAACCAGGTAATAGTGAGGTACAAACTCGGAAGTACTAAGTAATTATTTTGGGTAACAAGATGGTAAGTACCAGGACAGTCTTGCTTAATTACACTGAAATGGAACTAGGTAATAAACAGGTACATGGGTGGTACAAACTCCAAAGTACTAGGTAATTATGTTGGTTAACAAGATGGTAAGAACAAGGACAGTTCAATTTAATTACACTGAAATACCTCACAGGTTCTAGGTATTAACCAGGTAAGTGTGAGGTACAAGCCACAGTAACATGATGATAAGTACCAATACAATCTCCTTACACTGAAATATCTCGCAGGTTCTAGATAATAACCAGGTAAGTGTGAGGTACTAACCCCAGTAACATGATGATAAGTACCAATACTGTTCATTTTAATCAGTCTCTATTTATTTGATTTAAAAATAAAAGGTCAATACCTGATAACAGAGAACTGTTACGCCCTCACTATGTTTTCCTGTGTTTTCCCCTTTTCCTATTGTGTTTCTCTTGTACTTTTCCATTACGTGTGTGTTATTTGTAACTCCGCCCCTTCCCAGGTGTTCTGTGTTTCATGTTTAGTATAAATAGTACTTGTTAATCTATGTTTGCTGTCGGTCTTTGCACCTTCCTCTGTCGTTTGTCTCGCCACGTTTATTATTGTTTTCTACGTCACGTTATTGCTTCACGTTATTTATTTGTTTTGTATATATTTATGTATTTATCCTTTGTATATATCCCTAGCCCTGTTTAGTTATTATCTGTTTAGTTTAGCTACTTATCTGTTTAGTTTAGCTCTTTGTTAGTTTTCCCTGTTTGTTTATGTACATATTTATATTCGTTATTCCCCTGTTTGTTTATTTGTTATTTATTAAAAGTTATGTCTTACCCGCTTAAACGTCCGCCTCCCATCTGCTCCCGCGTTACAGAAAGACCGACCGCAATGGACGTTTATGCGGGAAACCCTTGGGTTGGATCCGGGCTGGCCATCCGTCATGCCCCCTTTGGGACCTCGGCGCAGGAAAACCCGAGGCCTCGAGGCCGGAGAAGGCCTCGGGCTAGACGTTCTAAGAGGTCCCAAAATTCGGAGGATTTTCTTGGGGGGGGGCTAACGGTTGGGGCCATCGGCCTCGCTCCGAACCGCGAGGTAGGCAAGGCGGGCAGAAACGCGGACTGTGAGGACTATTTCTGGGATTACGTGGACCTCCTCGCAGCCGCGTCCAGTTCGGAGGACGAGTTGTACTGTCCGATGAGAGCCCGCTTGCCGCCGCTTGCGGAGGCTATCCTCCACCCGCCTCCCAGGGCGCGCTCCACCTCGTCGGCTCCCCAGCTAGCATCTCCAGCGGCTGCAGCTCCAGGCATCCCCACGGCTACGCGGCTAACGCAGCTAGCATCTCCAGCGGCTGCAGCTCCAGGCATCCCCACGGCTACGCGGCTAACGCAGCTAGCATCTCCAGCGGCTGCAGCTCCTGGCATCCCCACGGCTACGCGGCTAACGCAGTTAGCATCTCCTGCTTCCACGGGTCAAGTTTCTCTGGCTGCTACGGCGCCCGTATCTTCTACGGCTGCAGACCCAGCTTCCACGGCGGCCGCCGAGCAGCGCTTCCAGTCACCCGCAGCGGCAGCAGATCTTCGCTCCGGGGTTCCCATGACAACGGCGCTACACTGTACTGCTACTGCCACCCCGGAACCTGAATACGCTGCAGTGAAATTAAGTCAAGTCTCCGTGCAGTCTTCAGCAGCCCGAGTCGTCACACAGACACCTACAGCCCAAGGGTCCAAGTCTGTTCATGTGAGTGTTCCTGTGTCAGCGGTGCCCGCCACCGCTAATGTTCCTGTGTCAGCGGTGCCCGCCGCCGCCCATGCTCCAAGGTCAGCGGTGCCCACTGCCAATGTTCCTGTGCCAGCGGTGCCCACCGCCAATGTTCCTGTGCCAGCGGTGCCCACCGCCTATGTTCCTGTGCCAGAGGTGCCCACCGCCAATGTTCCTGTGCCAGCGATGTCCACCGCTCCTGCTACGATGCCAGCGGTGCCAGACACCGTCCATGTTCCTGTGCCAGCGGTGTCCACTGCCCATGTGCCGATGCCAGCAGTGCCCACCGTCCATGCTCCTATGCCAGCGGTGCCTACCGCTCCAGCGCCGACGCCAGCGATGCTCGTCGTCACGCCGCCAGCCCCAGCTGCTCTAGTCGCCGCGCCGCCAGCTCCTGCTGCCCGAGACGCCGCACCGCCAGCTCCTGCTGCCCGAGACGCCGCACCCCCAGCTCCTGCTGCCCGAGTCGCCGCACCGCCAGCTCCTGCTGCCCGAGTCTCCGCGCCTCCAGCTTCTGCTGCCCAAGCCGTCACGTCGCCAGCGAGGCCCGTCACCACACCCAAGCCCATCCCGGCACCCAGGACTAAGTTTTGCCCCAAGCCTCGTGTGCCCAGGTCTACCCCAAGGCCCCCGGATCCCAGCCCAAGAACTTTGCCCAGGCTGGCTCCACGAACTTTCCCACAGACTTTAGCCAGTCCTGGGCATCCCCAAGTTTATTTTGTACCCCTGTCGCTCCCCGTTATGGTTCCTGTGTCGGTCTATGTTCCTGTTCCTGTCTTGTCTGGTTTCTGTGTACCTGTCCCTGTTACCGTTTTCGTGTCCGTTCCTGTTAATGTTTTTGTTCCCGTTCCCATGTCCAGTCCTGTCCAGTCACCAGTCATGTCTCATCTCCAGTCACCGTCCCCTGTCCAGTTCCCCGTCCAGTCTCCTGTCTCGCCCAATGTCCAGTCTCCAGTCACGTCCCCTGTTCCGTCTCCTTTCTTTGTCAAGTCTTCTGTCCAATCTCCTGTTTTGTCTCAAGTCAAGTCCCCGGTCTCGTCTCTTGTGTTTCCCGGCCTCTCCCCACCGCCGGCCCCCGGGGTTCGTTTTTACGCGCCTCAGGAGCTGCGCGTTTAGGGAGGGGCTTCTGTTACGCCCTCGCTATGTTTTCCTGTGTTTTCCGCGTTTCCTATTGTGTTTCTCTTGTACTTTTCCATTACGTGTGTGTTATTTGTAACTCCGCCCCTTCCCAGGTGTTCTGTGTTTCATGTTTAGTATAAATAGTACTTGTTAATCTATGTTTGCTGTCGGTCTTTGCACCTTCCTCTGTCGTTTGTCTCGCCACGTTTATTATTGTTTTCTACGTCACGTTATTGCTTCACGTTATTTATTTGTTTTGTATATATTTATGTATTTATCCTTTGTATATATCCCTAGCCCTGTTTAGTTATTATCTGTTTAGTTTAGCTACTTATCTGTTTAGTTTAGCTCTTTGTTAGTTTTCCCTGTTTGTTTATGTACATATTTATATTCGTTATTCCCCTGTTTGTTTATTTGTTTATTTGTTATTTATTAAAAGTTATGTCTTACCCGCTTAAACGTCCGCCTCCCTTCTGCTCACGCGTTACAAGAACAAATAGCTTATTTCTCTTTACTGAGTTCTTACCATGTAGTTCAACAAATAACCCTCTGTAGAACATCCTTCTGTAAGTACCATGTAAAACACTGTGTAACTAACAGAACTTTCTGCTTAATAAAGGAGTAAAGGGACTGTAAAAGAAAGCACAGCTTTTTTCTCTGGTTTTACTCAGTTCTTATCATGTAGGTCAACAAATAAGCACTTCAAAAAGAACAACATACAACTTCGAAACAAAACAGAATTTCTCACAATGGTGAAACGGTTTACTGTTTATTATTTATCTCTTTTTTGACACAACCAAGCATGCATGACTGAACTTATATATATATACAATGAGAAAAGCTGAGGACAGCTTTCATTGGGGTAAGCAGCTTGCGGGCAGGAGCTTGCCTTCGCCCCCTTGACCCTTCCAAGCCATTTCAAATTTTCTATTTCTCTGATCTTACTATGTATAGGTACATGTTTGAGTAAAATGAACACTGTTATTTTATTATATAAACTACTGACATTACTGTGGCTTGTACCTCACACTTACCTGGTTATTATCTAGAACCTGCGAGATATTTCAGTGTAAGGAGATTGTATTGGTACTTATCATCATGTTACTGTGGCTTGTACCTCACACTTACCTGGTTAATACCTAGAACCTGTGAGGTATTTCAGTGTAATTAAATTGAACTGTCCTTGTTCTTACCATCTTGTTAACCAACATAATTACCTAGTACTTTGGAGTTTGTACCACCCATGTACCTGTTTATTACCTAGTTCCATTTCAGTGTAATTAGGCAAGACTGTCCTGGTACTTACCATCTTGTTACCAAAAATAATTACTTAGTACTTCCGAGTTTGTACCTCACTATTACCTGGTTAATACCTAGAACTTAGGGTACTGTAAAAGAAAGCGTTACCGAACTTTCTTTCTGTGAATCTGGCATCATAAAATCCAAAACAATCAGATAATTATCTGAGAAACCTGAGGGAAACATGCCTGTATCAATAAACCTATTTCTGTGAGCCATTGAAATATAGAACCTGTCCAGCCTCACTGCACTGATACAGTTATCAGATGCCTTAAACCATGTATACTGTGTCACTTTTTATTTACTCAGATTTTTTTCCCTCCAGACATCTACCAGAGCACACTGATTTAGCACCTCTCCCAACATCACAGCAGACTGTGGGTGTGGCTCCTCCCCTGTCCTATCTATTGTAAAGTCCAGAGTGCAGTTCCAGTCTCCTCCCATTACCACTACTGGACTGCCAGTGACCTGCTGCAAAGCATCTTTTAACCTGGAGAGCAAACGCACTCTCTCACCACCACTATTTGGATTATAAACATTAACAGGAACTCTGTTAATCTAATTTCTACCTGAATAATTAAGATTCTACCCTGCTCTAATTCTGTGACCTTTGGATTATCTATAAACAATCTACCATTAAAAAGCACTCCCACCCCTGCAGAAATATTTTAACCATGACTAAAATAAAAAACTCCCAAACTGACTATGTCAGAGATAGCTGAGAAATCATCATCCTGTGAGCCACGCAGCTCCATTTCCTCATCCAGCTCCATAGAACTCTCTGCTACCTCCGTGTTTATCGCAGCCCCACTGTAAGCCAAACCACTACTCCCAGCACTCTCCATCTGTGCCTGTACCATTACTGCTGCACCAGGCTGCAGGTCCGACACCTGACCTGCATCACTTAGCCTTACCTGCTCAGCACTTAGCCCCTCCCCCTGATCCCTACAGCAGCATCACTGACCTGAACACTGGCAACCTGATCAACACCAGTATCATCACTACCCCAAGGAAACTGTACAGATCCGTCCCCGTCACTACTCTCTCGCTCACCATCCACCTGCTTCCTCTGACCTACACCACCTCCACCCTGCTCACTCTCACCACCACGCTCCTGCTCACTCTCACCTGCACCACCACGCTCCTGCTCACTCTCACCTGCACCACCACCACACTGCTCACTCTCACTCTCACCACCACGCTCCTGCTCACTCTCACCTGCACCACCACCCTGCTCACTCTCACCTGCACCACCACCACCCTGCTCACTCTCACCTGCACCACCACCCTGCTCACTCTCACCTGCACCACCACCCTGCTCACTCTCACCTGCACCACCACCACCCTGCTCACTCTCACCTGCACCACCACCACCCTGCTCACTCTCACCTGCACCACCACCCTGCTCACTCTCACCTGCCCCACCACCCTGCTCACTCTCACCTGCACCACCACCACCCTGCTCACTCTCACCTGCACCACCACCACCCTGCTCACTCTCACCTGCACCACCACCCTGCTCACTCTCACCTGCACCACCACCACCCTGCTCACTCTCACCTGCACCACCACGCTCCTGCTTACTCTCACC
>NC_064420.1:25192500-25267500 GCF_023375975.1 Astyanax mexicanus | reverse complement strand
AGAGCCGTAAAGCATGAATGTAATTATTACTTGTGTTTTGAGTGCAGTTTGTACAGATAGGTGAGCTTGTGAATCCCATTTTGAACATTTTGTGAGTGGTATAGTGGACTCTATGGGTGGTCTTATACTGAATGAGTTGTAAGTTTGTGCTTCTAATCATGTGGTGATTATTGTTGCATACTTGAACCCAGAAGTCGGCATCAGGAGTTAATAACAGGTCTTCTTCCCATTGTTTGATGGGCAGGGTAATTGTGAGATTTAATTGAGATAATATTTTATATATTTTAGATAATGTTTTTTTAGTATTATTAATGTTTATAAACTCAGAGATTGGAGGAGGTAGGTCTAATGTACTTTGATTGATTTTTGAATTTATAAGTGATCGTATCTGGTGGTACTGTAAGAATTGAGTTCTCCCGATGTTGTATTTCTGGGTTAGTTGTGGGAGTGACATTAAGATGTTATTGTGATAGATGTGCTTGAGGTGTGTCATGCCTTTCTCAATCCAAGGTGAGTAGTTTAATGTTTTTTTTATTGATGATGAAGTCTGGGTTGTTCCATATGGGGGAATGTGTGGTTGGTGCGATTACAGAATTCGTTATCTTGTGAATCTTGTTGCTGCCACTGTTAGACTGTTAAAGCATGGGTGTTTTTTAATTGATTGGCTGATAAACGGCAAGTCTGATACTGGAATATCTTTGCATAATGTTTGCTCTACGTCAATCCAAGATTTGTCCGTACTATTTGGTTTTATCCATTTTAGAATGTATTGGAGCTGATTTGCTAGGAAGTAATTGTGAAAATTTGGTGCTTCTAGACCTCCATGAGATTTTAAATTCTGCAGTGTGGTGAGTTTGATCCTAGGAGGTTTATTTTTCCAATAGAATTGTGTTAGACTAGTATTCAGAGACTGAAACCAAGTGTTTGGGGGTTGAGTAGGAATCATTGAGAATAAGTAATTTATTTTTGGCAACACTGACATTTTTATTGTAGCTATTCCGCCAATGAGCGATATGGGAAGTGTTGTCCAACGATTAAGGTCATCACTTATTGCTTTGGTTAATAGGTTGAAGTTAAGTTTGAACAACTCTGACAGCTGGGGGGATATAACCCAGATATGTGATATAATTTGTGCACATGGGGATGGGTATTGTTTTAAATTTATCATCAAGTCTATTCATATTTATTGGAAGAACTGTGGATTTTGACCAGTTGATAGAATAGACTGATATTTTTGAATAATTTTCAATTGTTTGGATGGTTTCTGCTATTGAGATATCTGGTTTCTGTAGAAATAGTAAGATATCGTCTGCATAAAGACTGATTTTGTGTTCCATGCTTGGTGTTTTAATTCCCTTAATATTTTTATTTTGTCGTATAGTTGCTGCTAGTGGTTCTATAAAGAAGGAAAATAGATATGGAGAGAGTGAGCATCCTTGTCTAGTCCCCCGGTGCAGTGTGAAAGGTTGTGATATTAACCCGAATTTGTGCAGTGTGGTGAATAGGAATTTCCAGTTGACTCTGTCAAAGGCTTTTTCTGCATCTAGAGTAACAACTGCTGTTGGTATTTTTTGGTGAGAAGTGTAGTCAATTATGTTCAGTAATCTGCGCATGTTAGTTGAGGAATGTCGACCTTGGAGAAACCCAGTTTGATCAGGATGTATTATGTTATGAATTACTGTTTGGATTCTATTGGCTAGTGCTTTACTTATGATTTTTGTGTCTGTATTCATTAAAGATAACGGCCTGTAACTGGAGGGTAGAGTGGGATCTTTGTTTGGTTTAAGATGGAGGGAGATGATTGCAGTGTTCATGTTAGTTGGAAGTTTTGCATTTTGTTTAATTTCTGAGATCATTCTTCTGAATAACGGAGATAGAGATGGCCAGAAATGTTTGTAAAATTCGGCAGGGAATCCGTCAGGACCTGGTGCTTTGTTGTTGGGCATGTATTTTAGGGCTTTATGAACCTCTTCATGTGATAATGGTAATTCAAGTGTTTTTTTTTTGTTGTTCGGTTAATTTTGGGAGATTGATGCAGTCTAGGAAACTATTAATTTCTTCTAAATTTGAGTCATGATCTGATGACTTTTTTTTTTCAAAAAAAATTTAAAGGTGTCATTAATTTCCTCAGGTGCTTGGACGGTTTTCCCTGTTGAGTTTTTATAACTGGAATTGTTGTTTTTTCTTTATTATATTCGATAAGATTCGCTAGATATTTTCCAGATTTATTTGCGCAATCTATGTTTTCCCGTCTTAATCTCTGTAGTAAGAATTTAGTTTTCTTGTTTGTTAATTCATTTAGCTTATGCCTGAGTTTCCTTAATTCTTTTTGATTATTTTTGGATGGATTATTAATGACCATTTTTTCTAATTCTCTGATTTTTGATTATAAATTTGTTTCATGTTCTATTTCCTTCTTTTTTATACATGTAGCATATGATATTATTTTCCCTCTTAATACTGCTTTGCCGGTCTCCCATAGTAATGATGGAGAGATGTCTGGAGAATCATTTATTTCTAGAAAAGATGCCCACTCCCTATTTATATGGCTGTTGAATTCAGGATTGCTAAGTAGTGAAGTATTAAAGCGCCATCTGAAGGTCGGCTTGTGTTGTTGATTTGTATTCCAGATCATTACGACAGGTGCATGGTCACTGATAGTGATCGGGTGAATTTGTAAATGTGAGATTTTAGGCATCATCGAGTTACTGAATAAGAAGTAGTCAATGCGTGAGTATGTTTTATGTACTGCTGAGTAAAATGTGAATTCTTTAGTTTTTGGGTGTTGTAGTCGCCAGCCATCACCAATGCCAAAATCCTGCATGAACTGTTTTATCGTTTCTGTGGAATTCCAGGTGCGTGTGTTGTGAGTATGGGCTGACCTATCTAACGATTTTTCAAGAACTGTGTTAAAGTCTCCTCCAATTATGATTGGAGAATCGGATATAGTGGAAATGTGTGTAAATAAATCATGAAAAAATGCTAGAATTGCTACATCTCTTTGTTTGGAGTTGTACTTGGCTGTAAATATGTGCTTATATTCTGCTGATGTCAGTTTATGTTGATCAGAGTCTGTTAAGTGGGTTTCTTGTAGGAGGCAAATATCTGCTTTTATACGATTGAGATGGTGGAATATTTGGATTTTTTTGTCTGGGGAGCCCATTCCGCGTATGTTCCACGTGATAAACTTCAGCTGTGACATGTTGGTATGTTAGGTGTCAGAATTTGAATAGGTGATGTGGTTTTGTTCATGTCTCTGTTTAGATAAGCGTAATTCATATAGGTTGAGAGATAGAAAAAGAGAGAGAAGAATAATTATAGGTGCAGAGAGTGACGTGTTTAAAGGGTAGTGCAGACTTGTGCAATTGTCTCTCTCTCTCTCTGCCTTACTCTCTCTCTTTCTTCCTTACTCTCTCTCTCTTTCTCTCTCTTTCTGCCTTACTCTCTCTCTCACTCTCTCTCTCAAATTCAAATTTAAATGGCTTTATTTGCATGAATTGCAAATAACAACTGTTGCCAAAGCAAACAATTCAACAAATACAAAAATAATAATTAAATTATGACAACAGTGAAGGATAAAAAATAAATGATAATATGTGAAAAAGAGTAATAAATTAATGTACACATATTTTATGTAATAAAAAATATATATATATATATAGTTATATAAGCAGGGTGGTTTAGTGTGGGGTGGGGCTTTGGTTTCCAAAGACAAAAAAAAAAACATTCCTGTAAAACCTGAAATTCAGCAGCACTGCAGCTTTATAATGCATTACAGCAGCAGAGATCCACTGACTGTTTCTAGATTTTTCAGTTTTATTTAAATCTTCATGATATAAAGGTCATGCAGACAGTAGCAGTATAGCAGCATTTAGCTAGTCTTGTATCTCTGATTCAGAATTCTGTATCTTTGTTTCTGGATCTTTGTTATTTAGACACTAGAATTAGAACTTTTTATTAAAATGAAAAATGAAAATGTGGGACAGAGAGAGAGAGAGAGAGAGAGAGAGAGAGAGAGTGTGTTCCTGATGTGTTTTTCTCTTTTCCAGGTTGGAAGACTGTGATCTCACAGAGGAAAGCTGTGCAGTTCTGACCGAAGTTCTTCAATCATATAGTTCTACACTGATAGAGCTGAACCTGAGTCAGAATCCAGGAGTGAAATCAGGAGTGCAGAAACTCTGTTACGGACTGAAGCATAAAAACTGTAAACTAAAGATACTGAGGTAAGATTATTATTTTATCAGTCAATTCCAATCACACACACACACACACACACACACACACACTCACACACACGCGCACACACGCGCACACTCTCACACACTCACACGCTCTGACGTGCACAGTCTCGCACACACTCTCACACACGCTCATATACGCACACACTCACTCACACACACACTCTCTCACACGCACACTCTCACATACGCACACACTCACACACACACTTTCTCACACGCACGCTCTCACATGCACCCACACTCTCACATGCACACACTCTCACACATTTCTTTATTATCTATTATCTATTGCAGATCTCTTGCATGTGGTTGAAGTGATTTATAGAGGCGGTTCTGAGTATTTTCTCTGGTGATGTTTTATCTAGCTTCTAACTTCTAGCTTCTAGCTTCTAAAGCAGCATCTTGATTTCTTACATATTTCAGGCTCTTGTTCCCTTAAGTTTTATAATCATATTGAATGAAAGCTCAGTTGGAGCTAAATAAATATTACCACAGAAAACAATAATATAAATATAATAAATCTTAGCAACCAGCGCAAGCCTTGTTATAGCAGCAGACCACAAGCTGCGGATTTGTAGCTGCGGATGGAGGAAAATAACAACTTTTTGGGGTTTGAGGATTCATCAGGGAAAGAAAAGGTGCTTGAGTAAAGAGAGTCGGGGGCCTCGCATTGACCTCTTCTCGAGTAAGGAGTCAAGTCAGTCGATAGAAGTTCACCAACTGGATGAAAACCATAGTTTGGAGAGCATCAGCACCCCTGTCAGGGAAGAGGATATCCCAAGCATCGAATTAGCAGCGGAAGAAACATCAGCGGTGGAACCCACCCAAACTCCCCGACCTGCAGTTGAGCGAAGACTTCCAGGCTACAAACTGCGTGTGAAGTGGCCTGGTGCTGCTGAGAAGAACCTGTGGGAAACGGTGAATGATGAAGGGCTCGGAAACGGAAAAGGATGGCATAAGTACCCTCCAAGCTGACATTAAAACATGGCTGGTGTCACTTTGCAGAGCAGAGAACTGGAGGAGGAGGAAGAAAGAACAAATAAGAACAAGGTTCTATAAAGATCCCTTCAAATTTCTAAGGACTCTCTTTACCAAGGAGAAAAGTGGAGTTCTTCAAACAACAAAGAATGACCTGGAGGAGCACCTGAGAGCAACCCACTCTGATCCAAAGCGCCATGAACACCTGACCATTCCATCAGACATTCCACCAATTGACCCCCCGGAGCATCAATTCAAGACTGGTCCTCCGACCTGGAAAGAGGTAGAGAGGATTGTCCACAGGGCGAGAACTGCCTCAGCTCCTGGGCCAAATGGAGTTCCATACAAGGTGTACAAGAACGCACCAGGTGTATGCAGGTTACTCTGGAGACTCATGAGAACGGTATGGCAGAAGAAGTCCATCCCTAAAGTGTGGCGTAGGGCAGGTGGAATCCTTATCCCAAAGGAGAAGGATGCAGCAAACATTAATCAGTTCCGCCCAATTGCCTTGCTCAACGTCGAGGGTAAGATCTTCTTTGGAGTCGTCGCACAAATGATGGCTGAGTACCTTCGCAGAAATGAGTATGTGGACAAGGCAGGAATATCAGGTTTCTCTGGATGCCTAGAGCATGCCAGTATGATCTGGCACCAAATCCAAATGGCAAAGCTGGAGAAAATGGACCTCCATGCTATCTTCTTGGATCTCACAAATGCCTTTGGCTCTGTGCCCCATGAACTTCTCTGGACTGCCTTCAGGTTCTTTAACATCCCAGACACCATCACATCCCTGGTCAAAGCCTATTTTCAGGACCTGCAGTTCACCCGAATTTACCACCTCATGGCAGTACTTGGAAATAGGCATCATGGCTGGATCTCCCCTGGCTTTTCCCATGGCGGTCATCATCCGAGCCTCATAATGGGTTGTTGGGGGACAAAGACTCAACAGTAGAGAAGCTGGAGAGAAGAGTCACAGTCCATGTTAAGAAGTGGCTTGGAGGTCCACGTTGCCTTACCACCATAGGCCTCTATGGAGATGGTGTCCTCAAGTTGCCCCTTTCCAGTCTCAGAGAGGAGTTCAATTGTGCCAAAACACGACTGCAGATGACCTTGAACTAATCTAAAGATCCAGTGGTTAGGGAAAATGCACCAACCTTGGCTACCGGACGCAAGTGGACACCAGCAAGAGCAGTGGAAGCGGCAACAGCAGCTCTCAGACATGGCGACATTGTGGGGAATGTTCAACAAGGAAGAGGAGGCCTTGGAATAACAAGTAGCCGTCCAAACTGGAGAAGTGCCGCCCCACCAGCACGGAGGAAGATGGTGGTGGAGGAAGTGCGGGGTCAGGAGGAGGCGGCAAGATGGGCCAAAGCGGTCACCCTTGGCAAGCAGGGTCAGTGGACACGATAGGAAGGAGTGGAAAGGAGGAAGCTGAGCTGGAGGGATGTATGGGCCATGAATGCGAATAGCTTGAGTTTCACCATCAGAGCCACCTATGATGTCCTTCCATCTCCAACTAATCTCCATCAGTGGTTTGGTGAAAACCCTACATGTGTCCTGTGCACCAAGCCAGCCTCCCTTCGACACATACTCACAGGGTGCAAAACCAGCCTCACCCAGGGACGGTACACTTGGCACCACAACCAAGTTTTGAAGAGCCTTGCTTCCACACTGGAGGGAAAACGATCCAGCTGCCAGGAGTAACTCCATACCGTCAGAGATGAACCAGCTGTGCCCAGCACGTGACTGGAAGATGCTGGCAGATGTTGGCAAACAGCTGGTTTTCCCCTCAGAGATTGCCACTACCACCTTGAGCCATGCATAGTCCCCTGAGATGTCGGCCAAAAGTTGACTTTCAGGCTAATTGGGCTCGAGATGCAAGCTCAGGACTGATCACCCCGCAGCTGGCCGCCTCTGGTGAGGGTGTATAGTGTTAAAGGCCGAAACACCTCATAACCCTGAGGTACACTACTGATGATGCGTACCTGCAAATTCCCGCAAGTTCCTTTTCTCCTTCAAGCCCACCAACCGCCATTCACCTAGTGTCAACTTAGTGCATGTGTTTTCACAAGAATACTAACACCTCATTCTGTGTATTCTGGAACCAGACTCTATTGTTTTGTATTCAGATCAACACTCTACTGATCTGGAGTGGGTTTCCTGAAAGCTTCATAATTAGGGCTGTCAACGTTAAAGCATTAACTCGAGCTGTTAATTTGGAATCAGTAACGCGTTACTATTTTTTAATCCAAGTTAATTAAGGCACCAAGTTTGACCACAACTTCCACCATAATCTGCCCTGCCTCCGCCCAACTGATCTGTTGTCTGGCGGAGTGATTGAACAGTGCCGCTCTTGCGGTGTCCAGCAGTAACACTCCAGTTCAGACTTCCAGCTCCAATCAGAGCTCAGAGATTTCTCTCTCTCTCTCTTTTGCTTTCTCTCTCTGCCTCTCTCTCTCTCTGCCACACTCTCTTTCTCTCTCTCTGCCTCACTCTCTCTCTGCCTCACTCTCTGTCTCTCTTTCTCTCTCTCTGCCACTCTCTCTCTCTCTGCCACTCTCTCTCTGTGCCTCTCTCTGTCTCTCTCTCTCTCTCTGCCTCTCTCTCTCTTTTTCTCTCTGCCGCATGAACAAAGCAGTGGTGGTATTTGTCAGCGAGTGACAGTTTGTGGATAAACTAGTGGAAGAAGGCATTACGGTAAGCGATGAATTTATTCAAGTTTCTCCGCTGGTTTCTGTGACCAGTCGCGTCATTGTGTCAAATGTGCCACCTTTCCTGGATAACGACATGATCCAGCGCGAATTGTTGCGCTTTGGGAAAATTGTCAGTGAAATCAGGAAAGTGCGTTTAAATTATGAGGAACCAGATCTTCAGCAGGTCTCTTTTAGGAGAAGTGTGCTGATGATTCTGGAGAACGGTCCAACTCTAGACATCTCTTTTCGGGTTAAACATGAGGGCAGAACTTTTATGTTGTATGCCAGTGCTGGGGTGATGAAATGTTTTGAGTGAGGTGATCTGAGGCATGTAAGATCAGCATGCCCACATGCAGGTGGTGTACAGGTGCTGGTCAACGAATTAGAATAATTTGAAATAGTGCAATCATGAAATTCTTTGAATGCATTTTTTGTGCAGAAAGCAAATCAGGTGTTCACCGCACCTGTCCCACTCGTTAGCCTAATCACAGAACTCGTTACCTGGAAAAAAAATTGCTCAGCTGAGCTTTCCAAAAGGCCCATTTAGGCCATTTAACTGTGACACTGTTGTTTTATTGAATTAGAATAATGGAGAAACCGTTTCATTGAATTAGAATAATTTTTATTATAATTACAATCATCACTTTCTCAGTATTTTGTGGCTGCCCCCTTGGCTTGTATGACTGCCTGAAGTCTTTGCGGCATCGATTTGACCTGCTTGTCGCAAGTTTCCGCACTCACAGCTTCCCAGGCAGTGGCGATGTTCTGCTTCAGTTGGTCCAGCGTAGTAGGCTTTCTGTCGCGAATTTTCCGCTTGACGATGGCCCAAAGGTTTTCAATGACATTGAGGTCAGGCGAGTTGGCTGGCCATGCCAAAACTTCAAGCTGTTTTTTAGTGAACCAATCTTTGGTCGACTTTGCCGCATGAGCCGGTGCAAGATCCTGTTGAAATATGAAGTCTTCTTCGCCGAACTGTTCCTCAACAGTCGGAATCAGGAACGTTTCCAGAACATCTTGATATACGGCAGTCTTCTTGAGGAAGCAGAGTTTCCCTACACCTCGAGCGGACATGCATCCCCAGACCATAACGCTCTGGGGAAACTTGTCGGATCTTTTCATGCACTCGTGGTTGTAGGTTTCGCCACCACGACGCCAGACACGAGGACCTTGGTCACCGAAGGAGATGCAGAAGCGTGAGTCGTCACTGAAGACCACTTTCTGCCAGTCTTCAGCAGTCCACTCGCCGTGTTCTTTGGCCCACTTCAGCCGTTTCTCCATTTGTTTCTTGTTCAGCATCGGTTTTACTGCTGGAACGCGAGATTTGAAGCCGAGTTCTCGCAGACGACGGTAAGTGGTTGATCTGGAGACGTCAGCGCCGGTCTGCTTGTTCCACAAGTCGGTGAGCTCGGAAGTGGACTTGAACCGGTTGCTGACTGGGATCTTTCTCAGCTGCTTGTTGTCGCGAGCAGAAGTTTTTCGGACGCCGGAACAGTTGGTGCGCTTGCTGCAGTTTTTCTTGAGAGCTTTGCAGACGGAAGACTGGCTGATGTCGAGCTGCTCAGCAATTTTAGTTTGGGTCAAGCCTTGTTGGCGAAGGGCTTGAATTTGAGCCACTATTCCGGTTGAGAGGTCGCGCTGCTTACCCATGATTGATTTTACAACTTAGAAATTCTACTCAACCCTGACTTTATACTGCACAGTGAACACTCTTCACAGAAAACAAAAATTCGAGCATTTATTCTAATTCAATGAAACGGTTTCTCCATTATTCTAATTCAATAAAACAACAGTGTCACAGTTAAATGGCCTAAATGGGCCTTTTGGAAAGCTCAGCTGAGCAAATTTTTTTCCAGGTAACGAGTTCTGTGATTAGTCTAACGAGTAGGACAGGTGCGGTGAACACCTGAT
Organism: Astyanax mexicanus; assembly: GCF_023375975.1. Taxonomy (NCBI): domain Eukaryota; kingdom Metazoa; phylum Chordata; class Actinopteri; order Characiformes; family Acestrorhamphidae; genus Astyanax; species Astyanax mexicanus. The sequence continues at coordinate 25,257,683 of NC_064420.1, read as the reverse complement.
TTGCTTTCTGCACAAAAAATGCATTCAAAGAATTTCATGATTGCACTATTTCAAATTATTCTAATTTGTTGACCAGCACCTGTAAAAGATGAGGTAGCAGGGTCCAGTGCTGCAGTTGCTGCTGAAGCAGTAGCTGGGCCCAGGTCTAGTCCCAATCCTAGTAAGAGGCATGCCTGGTAGGGCGCAGGTAGTGTTCCTAAATGGAGCACTGGTCGGGGTGAGGAGAGTGTGGCTGAGGCCACTCCTCCTATACCTGTATCCATGGCGTTGGCTCAGGATGAGCATGTGGTGTTTTTTGCTGGTTCTGGGTCAGGGAGCGAGGTTATGGAACCTCGGGTTCCCTCAGCAGAGATATTGGAGCACTCTAGAGGGTCTCACTCTATCTCAGGAAGAAGCTCTTTCAGGGGTGGAGGATGACTGTGCTTCAGATATTTCTGGGGCTGTCTCTCTGCCTGGACCAGATCAGAAGTTGTGTTCAGTGTCAGAATTAAATGATGTTCTAGACGAGACCTACGGTAAAAAAGTAAACATTTTGGACTTTTTTCCGGATCCAGTAAAATTTATAAATTCTGTTGAAAAAGCCAGTCAGACGGCAAGCATTATAGAATTGTGTCAGAAAAAAAGATACCGGTTGAAAAAACACGTAACATACCTGAGAAAATTGATCAAGGTAAGAAAGCAAATGACAAAGGAATCCTAATAGAGAATAATTGTTTCTAATCACAATAATGGGTCTGTCTCTGTCTTTTAACGGTCTCCTTCTTCTTGTTTGTTTCCTTTTTTCTCTCTTCTTTATGGAGAAGTTGAAAGTAGGAACATTAAATATGAATGGAGGTAGAGATAAGAATAAATGGGCTATAATAACGGAACATGTTAAACAAAAAAAAATTAGACATTGTTTTTCTACAAGAGACTCATAGTAATGAGGAAAATGCATGCAGAGTGGAAACTCTTTTGGCAGGATAATCTTTCATTTTTTAGTCATGGGTCAAATTTGTCTGCGGGAGTTGCTATTTTAATTTCTAAAAGATTAATTCTGACTAATACTCAGGTTTTAGATGTAGAACATGGTCGGATTTTAATAATTAAAACACGAATTAGAAATACAGATTTTCTCCTGATTAACATATATGCACCTAATGTAGCAAAAGACAGAATTAAAAGTATAAATAAATTAAGAAGTAAGCTGGAAGAAGAGAATAATCTTTCTAATATTGTAGTGTTGATGGGAGGAGACTGGAACTGTACTGCTGATTTTACTGTAGACCAGATTGGGGAGGAGCCTCACTTCCTTTCAGGTCAGGTTTTAAATAATTTAATAAAAGCTAAGAATCTTATTGACCCTTGGAGAGAGAGAAATCCAGGCGTAAAACAGTATACATGGATTAAATCAACAGGGACAAGACTCAGTGCTGCTAGATTAGACCGTTTTATCTTAGTGACAGGGATAGGAATAAAGTCTTAAATGTTTGTATACAGCCAAGTAGTCTTTCAGATCACCACCTGGTGATATTAGAACTTGTTTTGTCAAATAATTTTAAATCTACACCCTTATGGCGTTTTGACAAAAGGCTTTTACAGGATGAACTCTTCTGTCGTCATTTTAAATTCTTTTTGGAAAAATGGCAAACAAAGAAAACTATATATGAGAGTTTGGCCACTTGGTGGGATTTAGGTAAAAGTCATATCAGGATATTTTGTCAGCAATATGTAGAGCAAAAAAAAGCTGTAGAAAAAATTACATTGTATGAGCTAGAACAAAAAATAAACGCATTGGAAAAGGAAATGATAAAAAAAAATATGCAGGTAAAAGTAAGAGTTTAGAAGAAAGAGGATGTCATTTAAAGAAAGGGAAGAAAGGGTTGTTATTTAAATGAACAAGCTAAACAGACACTTATCCGAGCAAACTTTTTGTAGCATTAATGATATGAATGCTCCAACATCTTTTTCTTTTTTTACTTGGAAAGAAAAGGGAAGACTCAAAATTAGATGATGCATTTAAAACATCCTGATGGAACCATGACCACAGATGTTACAGAAATGAGGAGCATTGCTTTAAAATATTATTCTGAACTTTACTCTGCAGAAAATATAGATTGTGATTGTATAGTTGATCTTTTAACAGATTTACCAACATTGAGCCAAACACAAGTTGAGGATTTAGGAAAAGTCATTGAGTTTCAGGAGTTCACTGAGGCAGTAGGACAGTTGTCTACAGGCCGAGCAGCAGGACTTGATGGACTTGATGGAATGCAGAATTCTATAAAACTTTTTGGGGAGTGATTGGTACCGATTTGTTTGATGTTTTTAACTGGTCGTACCAAAATGGAAAACTCCCAGTGAGTTGTACAAGTGCTGTTTTAACTCTTCTGCCAAAAAAAAGGAGATTCATCAAAGGTAAACTGGAGTAAGACAGAGCCTGTGCTCGTTGGTGAATGGCGAGAAGAAGGGCCTCCAGTTTTACCTGAGAACTTACAGTGGGGAAAACAAGGGATTCAATATCTTGGCGTATTCCTTGGGACGGAAACCTACCAAGAGAAAAACTGGGACGGATTAATGGAGAAGGTGGAGGGTCAACTACTTTGCTGGACTTGGATCCTTCCACGTCTATCCTACAGGGGTAGAGTTCTCTTCATTAATAATCTGATTGCTTCTATGCTGTGGCACAAGCTCATCCCACTGGAACCTCCTGACACATTAATTTATGGTATTCAGAGAAAAATTTACATTTCTTTTGGAGAGGGCAGCATTGGACCCGGGCCTCCGTTCTTTGTCTGCCCCGTCAGGAAGGAGGTCAAGGCCTTGTCGACCTCCCCAGTCGTATAAAAGCTTTTCGTTTACAAACTTGCTCAGAGATTTCTTTACACTGAGGGACTGCTGTGGAATACCACTGCCTGTCAGCTACTACAGCGGGTGGAGAACGCTGGATATGATAAACATCTGTTTATTTCATATCTGGAGGATATGAACCTAGAAGGAACTTAAGTTTTTTACCAGTCTGTTTTGAGGGCTTGGTGCTGAATGCTGAAGAGCAGCAGACCGGAAGTAGACTCAGTGTTTATGGTCAATGAGGAGCCTCTGTTCTTCAACCCTTTTATACAGGTGGGAATTCTGAGGTCCTGCAGCATACATCGAAGCTTCCTTAAGGCTGGATTAAACAAGATTGGCAGTCTGCGAACTGAAGGGTCTTGGAAAACCCTTGAGACTCTCAGTTTACAAACGAGCATCAAGTCTACTCGTTTACTGCAGCGGATGATGGGAGAGTTGGCTTCTGTACTACCACAGGCTTATAAACAAGCTCTGGAGGATGGCACAGCTATTCATAATAACTTTTTTCCTTCCCTATCCATCTCAGCAAAACATGAACTCTCTGAGGATGAAGGTCTTTTATTATCTTTTAGATTTCCACAGTTTACCAATTTTCCCAATGATTCCAAAAAGGACCTCTACATAGTGTGTGTTAAGCACCTGCATCAGAACATGCTGAGTCAGATCAGTGAATCTGAGTGGTGAGACTCGTTACCTCCGGGATCGTCTCCCAAAACATGCTGGAGGACCTTATATAAACCCCCAATTGAGAAACGTTGTGGTGATTTACAGTGGAGAATCATACACAGGGCTATAGCTACGAATAAACATCGTCGCCCGCATTGAACATGTTTCAATGTCTCAAGTCTTGGATGTCTGACTTTGGTGTACTGTTTACAGATAGTCTTTTTATTTATGGTGTGACTTACTGTAAAACAAAAAAAAAGAACTTTTTATTGGGGACTGCAAAGCTCTCAATCTGGTTAACACGGACAGTGAATCATGAGGTGATGCTGAGGAACTTTGTTAAATCCAGATTAAGACTTGAATTTGCTTATTTTAAACTGACTCATCATTTACATTTACTCAAATCTCTCTGCCTCACTCTCTCTCTCTCTCTCTCTCTCTCTGCCTTACTCTCTCTCTCTCTCTGCCTTACTCTCTCTCTCTCTCTCTCTCTCTCTGCCTTACTCTCTCTCTCTCTCTCTGCCTTACTCTCTCTCTCTCTCTCTCTGCCTTACTCTCTCTCTCTCTCTCTCTCTCTCTGCCTTACTGTCTCTCCTTTTCTCTCTCTCTCTCTCTCTCTTTAGAGCGTTCCTCAGATGCAGGCCAGGATCTTTTCCCATCCCTCACTATTGTTCTTTTACACTGCCATGTCTGGACAATTTTAGTGATGTGTCTAAAAAGGCCTTGTATGGAGCTTGTGTTAAAGTTCTCTCTGGTCTCAAGGAGTCGAAATGGTCAGGGTTGTTGGCACCAGGCTCTTCTCCACGAGGTTGCTGGAGCTCCCTATACAAACCTCCAATAGAAAAACGCACTGCAGATTTGCAGTGGAGGATTGTGCATGGGGCCGTGGCTACGAACAGACATATAGCGCACATTGATCTGACTACAGGGAAGCAGTGTCCCTTCTGCAGCAGTGAGGAGACTGTAGAGCACTTGTTTTTAAGGTGTACTCGGCTCTCAGGGATGCTAGCCCTGCTGAAGCTATGGTGCAGTGCTCTTGGCGTGTTGTGGTCAGACACTCTTTGTGTTTGGTCCAAAGTATGTAGCTGCTAATAAGGAGAATATCTGCCTGTTTAATTTCTTGATTGGTCAAAGCAAACTTGCAGTATGGCTTTCCCAAAAGAATAAACTCCAGGGGAGCAGGACACTGGACACCGAGCTGCTGCTGAGAACAGCAGTAAAATCCAGGCTCAGGGTGGAACATGCTATTTTTAAGTTAACTCATAATATGCTGGCTTTTAATCGAGTGTGGGGGCAGAATGAGGTTTTGTGTGTTCCTAATGAGGAGATTTTGGATTTATCTTTTTAACATTTTTTGCTTTTTGTTTTGTTATTTTTGTGGGGTTTAAGCACCATATTTGAGACTTTTTGAATTTTATGTGTAATTTGTAGATTTTTTGTGTTTCTGTTTTTCTTATTGTGATAATAAAGTGAGGTTTAAAAGTCTCTCTCTCTCTCTCTGCCTGTCTCTCTTTTTCTCTCTGCCTCACTCTCTCTCTCTCTCTCTCTCTCTCTCTCTCTGTCTGTCTCTCACGTGAGCGGAAGTGAGTGTGTGAGTGGCTGCGGAGTGTGTGAGCGAGTGGCGGGCTGTTTGCCGGTTGAGTGAGTTCTACTCTTTCTACCGTTTCTTTATTCACTGATCTCACTGTTAGGGCTGTTATATGGGTAGTGTGTGTTAGTGTTTAGTGCTGTTATGGCGTCGGCCGGAAGCGGAGCTCCTCGCCTGACTTTTAGACACGGTTGTAAATGTTTCCCGGACCCTCTGTATCAGTAGAGGACTGTATAAATGATTTCAGTAAGGAAGTAGGAGCTAAAAGTTTGAAATCAGCTTCCAGAATGAATAAAGCGATTGTGGTGTTTTTGTCAGAAGTTGAAATGGTGGATAAGCTGTTTGAGAAAGGTCTCGTTATTAAAGACGAGTTTGTCCCGGTTTTGGCTTTATCCAGTCCATCCAAACGTGTTGTAATGTCTAATGTCCCACTCGTCGCTTCTGATGAGCTTTTAAGAAACATACTTGAGAGATATGGAAAAGTGATTGGATCTGTTAAAATGATTCCTCTCGGTTGCAAGACCGCGGAGTTTAGGCATGTCACGTCGTTTAGACGCCAGGCGTCTATGATATTAAATGCGCGCTATGACCCTTTAAATGTTTTGGTGGTTGTGACACTATTTTTATTAGCTCTGAATCTATGTGCTGTTTTTCGTGTGGTGAATTTGGTCATATTAGACAGATGTGTCCTCACAATGCTAATCATGATTCTGAAGCTGGGCCGGGCGATCCAGGGGTGGCCGGCGCAGGGGGAGATGCCGACACTGCAGCCGAGGCGCAGGCCGAGCCCAGTACTGAGCGCGCTGCTTCGGCTGCTCAGGTGCGCGAGAGCGAGGCTAGAGCCAGGCCAGCGGAGCCCGTGTCAGCGGGCGGCGCAGGCACTGAGCCGGAAACTGAGCGCGCTGCTCCGGCTCCGCAGGTGCAAGAGAGTGGGGCTGAAACCAGGCCGGTGACAAGCGTGCTGCACCGTTTGCTCAGGTGCGCGCGAGCGGGGCTGGAGTAGTGCCTGTCCGTGGCGCTCCTTTACTCCTAATTCTCGGACTGCGCTGTATTCACTTTCCCAGATCAACCAGTTTTTAGATAACACTAAAGGCCATCGTAAACCTAAATTTTAACACATTTTTTCCGGATTTACCTTTGTTTTTGGCTTCTTGCGCTGTTGCTATGAGAAAGGCAACTTTGGATGAACTGGATCAGCCAAAACGATATAGGCTGAAAAAAAAAGAACAATGTTAAGGGCAAACTGCCCCGCAAAAGATAATCATGTCTATGGGTTTGTTTATAGCTTTTGGCCTTTTTGCATTTCTTGTTGTTTTCTTAGCACCATGGTTTGTTTAAACTTGGCTCTTTAAATATTAATGACTGCCGTGATGCTGAGAAAAGGACTACTCTGTTTGAATATGCAGCATTAAAGAAAGTGGGCGTTCTCTTTTTACAAGAAACACACTCTGATGATGTAAATCACTCACAGTGGTTAAATGAGTGGAAAGGTCAGGCTTTTCTTAGTCATGGATCCTACAATAGAGCTGGTGCAGGTATTTTAATTACAGCTGCTCTCCAGGCTTGAGGTCATTGCTGGCAGGTTGTTGAGATTGGATGTGGTTATTAAAGGGCTCTCTTTCACCTTTTTTAACGTGTATGCACATAATGTAGGTGAAGATCGTGTTCAGTTTTCTGGAACACTCCTTGAGTCAGTTAAGGCTGTTTCTGAGGAGAGAATTGTGGTGGTGGCTGGTGATTTTAATTGCACTCTTACTCCTTATTTACACAGAAACCAAAGTGTACCGCATCCACGTTTAGCAGCTGCCCTTAAGGCTGTGGTTGACTTTCATGACCTGATAGATATCTGGAAGGAGACTTTTCCAATGGCCAGACAGTATTCTTGGTTACGGGTAAATATGAATGTGATCTCTGGGGCGCAAAAGTGATAGAGGCAGATTTTCTTGTTCTTCTATTCTTCCTTTCCCACTTTCTGATCATCACTTCATTTCGGTTACTGTATCTCTTTCCTCTATAACAGAACTTCCTGTCGGCGGCGCAAGCAGTCGCAGCAGCCACTCCGGAAGCAAAGCACGGTGCTTTTTTGTTTTTGTTGTAATAATCCGATCTCGCAACCATGCAAGAGTTCGCTATGAGAACAACTAGCACCCACATTTACGACCGACAGACTCTCATAGACCTGCAAATTCAACCAAAAACTGGACTTACAGACGGTCTACGAGCGGAGCTACACGTGGCCTGCTGAGATCCGCTGTGTTTCCTGTGCCTGCTAGCCGGAAGAGGGCTCCCCGCAAGCGGTGCGCGAGAAGCCGTAAGGGTGGTAAGAGAGCTGGAGTCCGCGCTAAGCGAATGGCCAACTCCAGCCGGCCAGCGGTGCCATCCATGCTGCTCTCTAATGTCTGCTCCCTGCAGAACAAACTAGACTATCTCCGGCTCCAGCGGACAACCCAGCGCGAGTTCAGAAACGTCTGTGCGTTTTTTTTACGGAGACGTGGTTAACGGACTCCATCCCGGACTCCGAAATTGAGGTGAGTGGCATGCTATGCTTCCGCGCCGATCGCGACGTCAGCCTCTCCGGCAAGATCCGTGGAGGTGGTGTGTGTGTTTGCATCAACACAGCATGGTGTAACAACGCTGCGCTAATCTCCAGCTACTGCTCGCCACTGGTGGAGTTTGCTGTAGTCAGAGGCAGGCCATTCTACCTGCCCAGAGAGCTTAGCAACGTGTACATAATAGCAGTGTATGTAGCACCCATTGCTAATGCTAATGCTAACGGTGCTAATGCTCTGCAAGAACTGCACACTGTTATCTCCAAACTCCAGAACTCACACCCCGACAGACTGTTTATTGTTGCTGGTGATTTCAATCACAGTAATCTGAAGTCTCTGTTGCCCAGCTTTCACCAACATGTGGATTTTCCAACGTGTGGAGCTAACGTGCTGGAATGTGTTTACACCAACCTTCCCGGTGCGTACAGAGCAGAGCCCCGCCCCCACTACGGCTACTCGGACTATATCTCTGTATATCTCTATACTGATGTTTATAGCCTGCTGAAAATAAATGGATGCCTTACACAGCCCTTCAGTGTTAAGCGCGGTATTCGACAGGGTTGTGGGCTGTCTGGCCTGCTATACTCACTGGCAATTGAACCTCTGCTGGTGGCTTTGAGGAAGCAGCTGAGTGGAATAGCATCTCAGATACCCAGTAACACAGATACAGTCAAGGGCGTAGGAGCAGATTCAATAATAATAATAAAAATAATAATACTTTATTTTTATATAGCGCTTTTCTAAAACCCAAAGACGCTTACAGTCATCATTTGTGAAAACAAATAGAAACATTACACAACAAGTGGTGACAGACAATCAACATAGTACGAGAACAGACAGCAGGGATAAGTGGTATAGTACATTAAACAGAGGGAAGGCCGTAGGCAAGAGAAAAGAGGTGGGTCTTGAGTGTAGATTTGAACAAGGAAAGAGAGGAGGATTGTTTGACCGCAGATGGGAGAGAATTCCATAGTTGAGGAGCAAGTCTGGAAAAAGCACGATCACCAAAGCCACGAAGTTTAGAGGCTGGGACTTTATGAAGTCCAGCAGTAGTAGACCTAAGGGATCGAGATGGTCTGTAAGGAAGAAGGAGGTTTGACAGATAAGGAGGTGCAAGATTATTTAATGCCTTATAGGTAAGTAAGAGAATCTTGAATTGAATCCTGTATTTAACAGGGAGCCAGTGAAGATTTTGGAGAACAGGTGTAATGTGTTCATGGGTGCGAGTGTGAGTGAGTAAACGGGCAGCTGCGTTTTGTACCATCTGGAGTTTAACCTTATATTTAAAATAATATAACAGATTTGGTTATTATTATTATTATTATTATTATGTATTGGCATGTAAATTCTGTTGTATATTTACATTTTCTCTACTCTTTAAAAAAAACGCTTTTTTTCTACTGAGAGCTCTTCTTATGTGAAATAATGTAACTTTAGTTTCATAGGGATTTTTATAAACGTCAGGACATGTGGTCTTACTGTGAACTACAAATGAACAGAAGTCATGTTACAGCAGTGTTTCTCAACCATTTTCTTACATATTCTACTGAATATTAACACTGTTCTGCATATTCTACAGCTTTCTCTGCTTTAAAGGCATTTAATAAAGTAAGTGGTGGTATGATGTGTCTAATACACTGCTGATATACATGATTAATTTAGGCTCCATAAGGGGCTAAAGGATTTTAACAGGTAAACTCAGTAAATGAGTGTTTATTAGCTGATCAGCTGGATCAGGTGGAAAACACAGTTTTAGGGCAGTGATCGGGGTTGAGAAACTGCTTTAAACTACAAACATAAAGTACTGTATTAAAGTCTGGCTATCCACGACATCTGGCTTCTAGCTAATTCGTTAGCTCAATTAATTTTGTTAATTATAGCTCACAGTAAGTCCTGTAATACTAAATTAATAAACACAGTTTGAAAATGAAATAGTGATTGGCTGATCAGGTACAGGGAAAGTAGAACATTACATATATAGTTATTTTTTTGTTCTTTAACCTTGACTCCCAATCTAGCTCATTCCAAAGTTAAACTAACTCACTTACACAGCTGCAGTTTATTAATCACAGTGGGTTTAATCTGTGTGTTTTGATTCAGAGACGTGTATTTTTAACCAGCTATCAGAAACATATCATCACAGTTTACGTGGTTAGCCTACCGTTACCTTTCTTTTAGTAAAATCTCCGTATATCCAGATCTGTTTTAACATCAGCTGAAGCTGCTGCAGCCCGATCCCGCTGCTAAATCTCACAGCAAGGGGGCGGGGCTTCCCCAACAGGCTTCCCAAACAGGCCGCAAAACCAGCAAGCAGATTGGCTGTTTCTACTGAGAGGCGGGACTTAATACCTGAACCGGCTTTGTGATTGGTCTGGTCTGTCTCCTCATTAATAGTACAGCTGATCTGAGCGAAGCAATATCATTTTTGGGGGGGACAAATCCACCTGTTTCTAATATTGGGTGGGACATGTCCCACCCATCCCCCCCGGTTCCTACGCCAATGGATACAGTAACAGTGAAACTTAGTGCTTACGCGGACGATGTCACTGTATTTGTAAAATCTAATGAGGATATTGCTAGTATGGAGCATTGCCTTCCACTTTTCCAAGCCGCTGCATCAGCAAGAATAAACTGGTCTAAAACCTCTGCGCTTCTTGTGGGCCGGTGGAGGGAGCAGGACGTTCCTTCTCTTCCACAACAGTGTTCATGGTGCTCAGATGGTTTAAAACTACTGGGAATTTACTTTGGAACTGAGCAGTGGCGTGCACAGACATTTTGGGGGGCAAGTGCTCAGGGGGGAAAAAGAGCACTTTTTAGCCCATGTGGAACACTTCATTATAAAAAAAAATTGCATGCACATGTTGAATGAAATTTGACTTTTATTTTTAACATTCTCTAAACGTGAGTTGTCAATGGAAAAATATCACACCACCAACTGAAAATACATAGTAGTTTGGTGCTGTATGAGACAAATTACTGCACAACAAACTGATTTCAGGTTGGGCTTAGAGGGCAAACGGTAGGATTTTACTTGTATTTTACGTGGCTGGTGGGACACGGGGGAGAAGAAGCCTATCTGTTGCCGTGCGTGCTGTGCTGAAGACTCGCTGAACTGAACTGCTGCTGCAACGCGTCTAGTGTGCCTTGCTAGCAAGGACGTAGGGGTCACGTGACAGAGGAAGAGAGAGGTGTCGTGTGTGAGCTGATTTCAGGGCATTCTGTTTTCACTCGTTTTTAATCGCACAGGTTTTCAAAAGATCATTTCAACACGGCTTCAGTAAAATCTCAATAATAATAATAATAATAATAATAATAATAATAATAATAATAATAATAATAATAATAATATTTAAACAAAAAAAACGAAGTTTCAAAAGGGCACTTTGGTTAATGAAGGGCAGAGTTTGATGTCTATGTGTGCACGCCTATGGAACTGAGTCCTTTATGGAAAAAAACTGGGATGGACTGGAAGACAAAGCTGTAGGTAGGCTACAGCGCTGGAAGTGGGTGCTTTCTGAACTGTCCTACTGGGAAAGGGTGATAGTGATAAACAACCACATAGCATCCGTGCTGTGGCACCGTCTGACGGTGTTGGATCCTCCTCGTGCCCTGGTGCAGAGCATCCAGAAAGCCTGCATTGACTTCTTTTGGAACGGTTTTCACTGGCTTTCTCCTGGAGTTCTGTATCTGCCTCTGAATGAGGGAGGTCAGGGGTCAATTCAGATTTTGGATAAAGTAAAGGCCATGAGACTATGCACTGTTAAGAAACTACTGTACCAAGATGAATCTACCCCATGGGTTTGTTTTGGTCTGGCATTGCTTAGGACCATTGGAGGACTGGGTCTTGATAAGCAGTTGTTTTTGATGTCATATGATGATGTAAAACGAATGTCTGTGTCAGGTTTTTATGGTTCTGTGCTTAGTGCAAGGGAAGACGGGGCTCATTTTGGGTTAGATGAGCCTTTATTCTCTAACCCATTTTTTGACTGTAATCTAAATTGCCTGAGCTCTACTGTTGCTGCTTTTATCCGAGCAAAAGTAGTAAAGGTTGAAGATATTGTTGATCTGGCTGCAGGGCATTGGCATCCTGCCACTGAAATTAAAGCTAAAGTGGGTTTGAAATCTGAACGTATGGTTTATTTTTTAATGACTGCAATAAGAGCCTCGTTTTCTCAACCATACCGAGCTTTCATATCTTCTGCCTTGTCTGGTGAGCCTGACCACCAGGGTTTTCCAGAGCTGGACATTACGCCCAATGTTTTTAGGGTTGTAGAGACTGGGGGGGTAGTGTCCTGTCTGCTGACGGTGTACTTAATGTGTCTCTTTCGAGTGCTGGTAAGAGGGTCCTGTACCAGAGCTGTGTTAAATCTGATTTTTATACTGAGCTGCAGGGGAGGGTGGACTCCAAATGGAGAACCCTTCTCTCAGTCCCTGATGATCTGAGACCATCATGGCGGCTCCTGTACAAGGCCCCTCTGCCTAAGCGTTCTGGAGACCTTCAGTGGCGAATTTTGCATTGCATTTTACCTAACAATGTGTATGTGTCCAAAATGACTCCAGCTGTATCTCCACTCTGTTCATTTTTTCAGTCCCCTTACACTGTGTTTCATTCCTTTACTGAATGTTCCAGACTGGCACCACTTCTTGATTTGTTAAGTATGGTCCTCCAGGAGATGGGGTTGATTTTCTCTAAGGTCCTTTTTATATTGGGTGCAAATACACAAAATCTCACAGTTTTAAATGTGCTTTTGTAAACTTTTTGCTGGGAAAGGCTAAACAGGCCATTTGGAAATCTTTCAGACTGAAGGTAGAAGGGAAAGGTTTTAATGTTGTTACACTGTTTAAAGCTCTGGTGGAGTCTCGAGCACGGGTTGTGTATCTGTTTTATCAAAATACTCAAAATGAGTCTGAGTTTGAGAGAACGTGGTGTGTTACTGGAGGAAGGTGAATTGTTCTTTTCCTGGTTATGTGTTTTTTAGTTTTTTCACTATATATATATATATATATATTATTACATAAAATATATGTACATTAATTTATTACTAATTTTATTATATAACTTTATTAAGTTATATAAGCAGGGTGGTTTCTCAGAGTGTGGCAGCTGTGCACATATTTAGCAGAAATTCCAACACATTCTGGATTCTCTCCTTAATATAGTTCTTCTAATATAGTTAAATGCTGTTGTAAGGCTTCTGATGTTGGAGCTAATAAAAGTAAATCATCTGCATATAATAGGAGATTTATTTCTTTATCATTTAATTCAAGACCTAAGTTTGGAGAATGTTCAAGGCTTTATTTAACGTAAGGGTATATGTTAAATAAAGTTGGAGATAGATTACATCCTTGATGCACTCCACATCCTTGTTTAAAAAAATCTGTTCTTCTGTTCTCAATTTTTACTGCACATTTATTATCGTTATACTTGGATTTAATTATCTCATTAACCTTCCCCCCTATACCAGATTGGAGAAATAGTCCATTGTGCCAAATTGAGTCGAATGCTTTTTTAAAGTCTACGAAACAAGCAAATATTTTCCCTTTGTTTTTTTGATTTACGTGTTTTTGAATGAGTGCATCTAAGGTGTAAATATGGTCTGTTGTTTGGTGTTTAGGTAGAAATCCAGTTTGACATTTTGATAGGGTATTATGTTCTGTTAAATATTTTAGTAGCCTGGTGTTGAATATATATAGATATGGGGTAGTCTAATGGAGACTGATTGTCTTTTATAGCTGATTCTAATGTACTGAGTTTTTGATGATATTTTTGTTTGATTCATCTGGAGTTTTATAAAAAAAAAGGTCTTCAAAAAACATTTTCCATATTTTGCTATTTTTAATTGAGGTATTTTTAAGATAATATTTTTTTTCCATAACTCCCAAAAATAATTTTCTTTAATAGCTTTTTCCATTTTACTACATTGGGTTTCTGTGTATTGATATTTTTAGTTCTAATTAATCGTTTGTATTGTCGTAATGTTTGAAAATACTCTAGTCGTAATTGTTGGTCATTTGGGTTTCTGTGTTTCCTGTTGGCTAAATTTCTTAATTGTTTTTGGATGGAAAACATTCCTTGTCGAACCATTTTTCTTTTGTTTTTTGTTTCGATGTTTTGGTTATTAATGTCTTTAGATTTGACTTTTTAGTTAGCTGGTAAAAAAAATTATTTAGGCAATCAGATGCCAGGTTTATGTCTTTTTTGGTAGTTTGATAATGTGTTTGAATAAATGTATCTAACATTTGATTAATATTTATTTCTTTTTTGAACTTTATTGCCATTAACACACATTGACAGGCAATTAACATTGTGTAACAAAATCTCCTTGAGATCAGGCTTCACTTAACACATTATATACAGATAGAATAAAAAAAATATATATATATATATCTTTACATAATCTTCATTCATATCTACGTATTGATACATGTTTACCTATAGATACCTACAAAACATACATACATACCTATATACATACATACCTGTATACATACATTCCCACATATCCAGCTTTATACCTACATACGTTCCTTTAAGATACAAATACAATTCTGATACAATCTAACTAAGGTACATAATAACAGGTGTCCATCTTCTTATAAAATTTGGTAGCTTTAGTTGTAGCTGTGCAGTCATGTGCTCCATCATATAAACATATTTGACTTTTTGTAACCATTGTCCAACAGTAGGGGGATCAGGTTTCATCCAATTAATCGTAATAGTTTTCCCCGCAATCATCAACAAAATATGCATTATATAACACTGATTAGGGGTAAGCATATATTCAGAAAACATTTCCAGTAACAAAAATCGTGGGTCCAATGGAGTATGAACGTTTAGGATTTTTTCTATTTCCATTTGAATATTTTTCCAGAATGACTGAACTTTTGGGCAGTCCCAGAAAATATGGGTATGGTCGCCGACCATACCACAGTTTCTCCAGCATTTTTTGGTACCATTATTTTTAAATTTACATGTTACTAACGGTGTTCTGAAATACCGCATTTTTACCTTCCAATCAAACTCTTTCCATAACTGGCTCTCTATCCCCTTGTGACATCCAAGACATATAGTCTCCCAGACATAGTCATCCACTACTATATTCATTTCCAGCTCCCATTGTCCTTTTACATGTAGGGTTTTGTCTTGGAAATCCATTGTTAGTTTTTTATAAATATTGGAAATGGGTTTTTTATTGATGTAGGGTATTCAAACAGATTTATAAAATGGATTTCTATATTAGTTGGTTCTCTTTTAATAATATTCCAATCTGTGCTTTTTGTAAGATAGTGTCTAATTTGAAAATATCTAAATAAGTCACTTGAAGGTAGAGCGTATTTGTCTTGGAGCTGTGAAAAAGATATCAATATAATTCCTTCAAACAGTTGGTTAACTGATTTCAAACTATTTTCAGCCCATCTTTTGTACGCATTGTCCCACATGGAAGGAACAAATTCTGCGTTTCCTACAATAGGCATAGCCCGTGACAAAACTACAGCTCCCTTTAACTGCTTTTGGACTGCAGCCCATACTTTCAGTGTGTTTTTGACCCAAACATTATTTATTTTTAATTTTGTCCTATATTGTTGACTATAGAATGGAAGGGTAGATAATGGTATTCCCGGTATAGAATTTTGTTCAATTGAGACCCATCTGTTCTCTATGTCTTTGTCTATCCATGCCACCATTGCGCGAAGCTGAGCTGCCCAGTAATAGAGTTTTAGATTGGGTAAATTCAGACCTCCTTTCTCTTTTGATGACATTAGTATTTTTAGTCGAATTCTTCTGTTTTGCCAAATAAATTATGATATCATTTTTTCCAATAGCCTAAATGTATTTTGTGATATTAAAATAGGTATGGACTGAAATAACAAGAGTAATCTTGGCAGAATATTCATTTTCACTGACTCTACCCTGCCAAACATTGATAGGGGTAATGTATCCCACCTAGTTAGATCCTTTTTAATTTCCTGAATCAATTTGTCATAATTTGAAGAGAATAATTGTGTTGTTTTAGGGGTTATAACAATGCCAAGATATCTAAATCCTTGTTTGGGTCTTCTAAAAGATACCAGATCATCTAATTGTGAGGGCCATTTTCCGTTTATCATCATGGCTTCAGATTTGTTTGTGTTAATCTTATATCCTGACACTCTAGAATATTCGTTTAGGCTATGTAGGAGGGCAGGTACAGAGGTAACGGGGTTTTCCAAAAATAGTAATATGTCGTCTGCAAAAAGTGCCAGTTTATGTTGGTCATTACCTTTATCATGTATTCCCTGTATGAGGGAATTACTTCTTATCAATTCAGCAAGTGGTTCAATACTGAGAGCAAACAGAGAGGGTGACAGTGCGTCCCCTTGACGTGTACCACGTCCCAGGGGGAAGAAATCAGAGCAGTGTCCATTTACTCTTACTCTAGATCTAGGGTTTTTATAAAATATTTCAATCCATTTAACAAATCTATCATTAAATTCCATATACTTAAGCGTCTCTTTTAAAAATGTCCAATCAACCCGATCAAATGCTTTCTCAGCATCTAGGCTGAGGAACATTGCTGGGGTTTCTCTTTCAGCTGCTATTTTTTGTAAATCCAAGGCCCTTCTAACATTATCAACTCCCTGTCGGTTATTAATAAAACCAGTTTGATCAGGTTTTATAAGTTTATGGATAATGTTTTGTATTCTATTAGCTATAATAGATGTTAAAATTTTAAGGTCTACACAAAGCAGACTAATTGGGCGGTAAGACTCACACAAAGTTGGGTCTTTGTTATCTTTTGGAATAACACTTATTAATGCATCTAACCATGACCCTGGTGGCTTTCCTTCTGAGAGGGTGTAATTATATACTCTACATAAAACTGGGGTTAACTCGTTTACTAAAAATGTATAGTATTCTCCAGGGAAGCCGTCTACCCCTGGGGACTTACTGTTTTTAAGTCCAGCTATAGTTCCCTTAATTTCCTCCTCTGTGATAGGTAGTGTCAGTGAATTGGCTTCATCTACTGTTAGTTTAGCTAGATTAAGTGAGTTAAGGAAGGATTACATTTTTTCTTTCTTTTGGGGCAAGTCTTCCTCCTTATACAACATTCTGTAATATGCAGCAAACTCTTCTGCTATGTCTTTCGGTTGATTCAATATCTGGCCCGTATCTAGACATTTTACCTTGTGAACTACTCTAGTGGATTGGGCTTTACGCAGCTGAAAAGCCAAAAGGCGACTTGCTTTGTTACCCATTTCGTAATACTTTCTTTTTATAAATCGCAGTGCTCCCTCTGTTTTATAAGTTAAAAGGTCAACCAATTTCTGTCTGGTTTCTTTTAAGAGATCTAGTACTTCCTGATTTTGTAATTGTTGGTGTTCTGTTTCCAATTTCTTAATTTCCCTCTCCAATTTAATTTGTTGTGCTAGTCTCTGTTTTTAATCTTGAGGAGATGGCTATAATATTACCTCTCATCACAACTTTGGCTCCCTCCCAAAGAACAGAGGGGCTAACAGTGTCATTGTCATTAAAGATCAAGTACTCTGTTAACGCCTGACGAATTTCTTGTCTTATTGCTTCATCATTTAATAATGAGACATTAAGTCTCCAGTATTTAAACTGTTTACTTGGTCCCACTTTTATCTTCAGGGTAAGCGGTGCATGATCCGATAAAGTAATAGGTTCTATGATGCATTCAGTAGCTCTATATACATCTGTTCTAGACATCAAAAACATGTCCAACCTTGAGTAACTACCATGTACCTGTGACATAAAGGTGAAGTCCTTTTCTTTAGGGTGTAAATAACGCCAAATATCCACCAAGCCCAGTTCATCTATCATTATTTGAAGTGTTATAGATTTTTTGGACAGAGGTCCTGTTTCTTTTGGAAGCCTATCCATATTTTGTCTCAAGATACAATTGAAATCTCCCCCTATTAGGATAGTTTAATATTTATAATATAGAGTCCAGTGCTGTTGTGTAATTTGTGGTACTTTCTTCTGTCCATTTGTATGGTTTAGGGAGAGGGTAAGTGTCGGTGTCTGGGTCGTGTGTGTTGGTGTTAGTTGTTGATTTTTTCAGGTACAGGACTGTTTGGCAGTGGTCTGAAAGATATAATTGTGGAAAGACTACGAATGCACTGATATGTCCTGGATTGATGTCTGTGATGGCATAATCTACCACACTGCTGCCCAGTGCAGAGCTGTAGGTGAATCTGCCCAGCGAGTCTCCTCTGGTTCTGCCGTTAACGATGTACAGACCCAGGTCTTTACACAGCTGGAGGACGTGTTTTCCGTGTTTATTAATTACACTATCATATCTTTGTCTGAGTGTTGCTTGTGTGGCAGTATAGGGTTTGTTTATATATATTTGTTGTTTTGTCTATATCAATAAAATCATTTTCTCTTGCAGTTCTGGCATTGAAATCTCCACATAATAAAATAACCTAATCCCTGGTAATTATTTATTTCTCTTTGAAGATTTTCTAAAATGTCTTCTGTGTAATAAGGTGAATTTGGAGGAGGTATATAAATAGTGCATACGTATATATATATATATATATATATATATATATATATATATATATATATATATATATATATATATATATAATTTCCTAATAAGTTCTTGTTTAATTTAATCCATAGATATTTTTTATTATCTTTTAGAAGAGTTATGAATGATCTATATTCCTCTTTATACCACACAAGTATACCACCTGAGTTTCTACCATTTTTAATATGGGCATGTTTTGTGGGGGTATGTATAGTTCTATGTAATTATTCGGACAGGAAGAATTTGGATGGTTATCCCATGTTTTTATGTAGAATAATTAATTCTCTATTATATATATTATTTATAAAATCTGGATTTTTAAACTTTAGACCAAATGTTGACGGGAAAGAGCCTTGAATATTCCAACAACTAATTGAAAAGGAAGCTATCATCAGATAATTACAGGTATAATCATTTTTTCTAATAGTATTAATTGATTTAAGTGTAAATATTAGTGCAGTTGTATCAGTGTATATAATTTAAAAAAAGAATATAACAAGAGTGATAAAACAAAAATGAGTTCATTAGTTTATGATAAAGGATGGTGATAAAGTCTTTTATCTGGTTGGAGTGTAGCTGGTTAGATTGCAGCTGGTTGGCTTATATCTGGTTGGGATGTAGTTGGTTGGTTGGTTTTGGTGTAGCTGATTGTGTTGTAGCTTGTTTTGATGTAGCCAGTTGTGGTTTAAACAGGTGAGGGGTAGTTAGTTGTGTGATAGCTGGTTGTGTTGTAGCTATTTGGGTTGTGGTTCGTTGGGGAGTAGCTGGGTAGGGTGTAGCTGGTTGTGTTGTAGTTCTTTGGGTTGTAGTGGTTTGGGGTGTAGCTGGTTGGTGTGTAGTTGGTTGTATGGTAATTGGTTTTGCTGTAGTTAGTTGGGGTGTAGCTGGGTGTACAGTTGCTGGTTGTGCTGTGGCTCTTTGGGGTGTAGCTGGTTGAGGTGTAGCTGGGTGTATGATTGTTGGTTGTGCTGTGGTTCTTTGTGGTGTAGTTCATTGGGGAGTAGCTGGGTAGGGTGTAGCTGGTTGTGTGATAGCTGTTTGGTGTGTAGTTGCTGGTTGTGCTGTGGTTCTTTGGGGTTTAACTGGTTGAGGTGTAGCTTGGTGTACGGTTGCTGATTGTGCTGTGGTTCTTTGTGGTGTAGTTCATTGGGGAGTAGAGGGTTGGGTTGTGGAGTCTGATGGAGTGAAGGGCACTGTGGACTGCAGCTGGGAGCGATAAATGCTCTGGTGATTCCACTGTGGGGAAGGTTCTGGGAAGAGTTGAGGGGTTTAGATGTTGATCTTGGTCTGACTGTAGGTCTTTTGCGGTGTAAGACTTTGTCTTTCAGGCTCTTTGCAAATAGTTTGACCCCTTTTTGGTTTAGATGAAGACGGTCATACAGGTGTGTGTGAAGAATCTGCCCATAAAGCACTACATGTGTGTTGTGTATGTGGGTACAGAGTCTGTAAATGTCTGAGTTGTTGATGTTGATGGTGTGTTGGGCTGTGTCCAGTCTTGGTAATAAAGTGGAGATGGTGATTGTTGCTGTAGGAAATCTTTTGCTGGCTGTCATTGCTGTTTGTTGGAGTGCTTCAGGTATGCTCCTGCGGTTCTGAGTTAGATCATTGGTCCCCATATGAATGAGGATGTGCTGAATTCCGTTGTAGTTCAGGTTTGATAGTTGATCTATGGCTTTGCTTATGGTTGGAGTCCAGATCTTTGTTGATTGTTTTCTTGGGAAAAGACGTTTGATGTTTGTCTTCTGGGTGTGTGGCGTTGCGTGTGTGGGTTCCTCAGTGTTGTGGGAGTTAGGTGGGTGTGTTTGTATTGGTGGGGTAAGTTGAGGTAGGGTAGGAGGAGGGGGTAGTGTAGGGCGTGGGGGTGAGGGTGAGGAGGTGGAAGAGGTTATGATATATATTTATTGTTAGGATGGGGCATGTGTATTCAGCATCTTTATTTGTAGTGATTTGTCTGCCTTTGCTTATACCGTTTTTCTTTATGTAAGTGAAAGAATCGGATGTTGTTGTTAGTAATGGCTGAAGTCCATCAGCTAATCTTCGCGCTCCGTAGTTCAGCTGTAGTTCATAATAAACTCGTTTTTTTTTTCCTAAAGGTGCTCTCTCCTTTGCTTTATCGTAGTAACATAGGTAAATGATAAATCAATCACTCAGTGTGAAAATACCTTAAAAGTCAGGTTCCGTTTAGGAGCGTATGTTTTCTGCTGCCATTTAAACACGTCTCCATGGCAACTCTCTCTCTCTCTGCCTCACTCTCTCTCTCTCTGTCTCACTCTCTCTCTCTCTCTCTTTCTCTCTCTCTGCCTCTGTCTATCCTGGCTGCGTCCAGAAACCCCAAAAGTGAGACTGGAGAAGGGAACGCACAAATATACGTCATATCAATTCCTTATCTAACTAAACAGCAAGTAAAGCAGTAATATAATTTTTATATAATCAGAGAAATGCGCCCAAAAAACCTGGGAGTAAGCAGGATTTTATTGGAATATTTGAATATTTAGCTGTGTGATAGTAATGTTCCATTGATGCTGTTTAATCTAATATTTTGTTCACTTCAACATGTATGCAAAATATTATATTTATTATTAAATTAATTATTTATTAATAGTTGTTATTTGTTTTATTAAATTCGATGAAATCATATTTTACTGTTAAAATAATTTAATATTTACATATGCAACCTTCATCAATAGCTAATCAGGCTGCACTTTGAAGCTTGATCTCTAAAATGTGGAATTGTGTTTATTGATCTCTCTTTTTTTATTTTTGTATGCAGAGCTGAAGCTCCAGAAGCTGTGATTGGCTGGGCAGTATCTGGCATGGGCTAAAAGTGAGCTCAGTTCATCGGTAGTCAACATCCTATCTAAAAGGGATCCGTTGTCCCATTTCCCCAGTTACAGCTCCTTGCCTCGATTCCTCCTCCTCCTCTCCTCTCCTCTCCTCGATTCCTCCACCTTCTTCCGGGGTAGGAGAGGAGGAGTAGGAAAGGAGGAGTAGGAGAGGAGAAGTAGCAAAAGTTTCTGGACGCAGCCCTCTTTTTTTCTTTTTTTTCTCTCTGCCACTCTCTCTCTCTCTCTGCCTCACTCTGTCTCTATCTCTTTCTCTCTCTGCCTCACTCTCTCTTTTTCTCTCTGCCTCTCTCTCTCTCTCTCTCTCTCTCTCCGTGTGCATGCGCAAGTGAGCGGCGAGGTGGGAGTGTGGTGCAAGGAGCAGTTGGCGTTTAGCCAAACGTTTCTGTGAGTTTGTTGGTTTCAGTTTTGTTTTCTGAAGCGTTTACTTAATGTGAGTGTGTTTGAGTGATAGTGTGAGAGAGTGAGTGTGTGTGTGCGCGTGCGGGGTGTGTGTGTGTGTTTGGCGAGAACATGGCGGCTCCGGGCGACTCTCGGCGGTGTGAGAGCTTAACTCTCGGCGGTATGAGAGCCGGCATGGGGTGCGGATCGTGTCCCGCGCGAGTATAGAAGACGCGTGTATTTCTGTGGGATCCGCTGTAGGCTATGGAAACATCGTCTCCACCTCTCGGATGAACAACGCAATTGTTTTGTTGGTTAAAACAGTTGATCAAGCGCTGGTTCTGGTTGAGGGTGGAATCACTCTGAACGGTTTGCTAACACCTGTGTTGCCCCTGAGTTCCCCATCTAAAAAGATCATCCTGTCCAACCTTCCCCCTTTTATTAAAGATGATCTGATCAGGCAGGAGCTCTCCCGCTTTGGGAGAGTTTGTTCTGAAATAAAGAAGTTAAACTTGGGCTGTAAATCTCCACTGATCAAACATCTAGTGTCTTTTAGAAGGCAGGTTTTTATGGTTTTAAAGGATGGAGCTGATGATTTGGACCTGGTGTTAAAGCTGAGGGTGGAGGGGTTTGATTACACCATTTATGCTTCATCAGACTCTGAGATGAAGTGTGGGCAGACTGGACATCTCGTCCGTGCCTGCCCTGAGAAGGTTAATTCTGGCGGGGCTGGGGGCGCTGAGGCACTGGCGCCGGACACTACTGAGCCCGCGATGGTCGTTCCCCCTGCGGCTGTTGCTGGGCCCGCCTTGGAGGTGCCGGCTGCCGAGGCAGTGCTCGGAGAGTGTGAGCAGTCGGGGCTGGGTCTGATACTGAGGTGGCTGATGAGGGCAGGGCGGCTGAGTGTGACCACTCCTCAGTTGAGCCTGCTGTGGAGAAGCAGGCTGTGGAGGAGCAGGCTAGGGAGGAGCAGGCTGGGGAGAAGCAGGTGAGGCTCAGCAGCAGGAGGCTGGGGTACAGGCCAGCTGTTCTGGGCTCACTCCAGCTCCAGCAGCAGTCCAGGAGTCTGAGGCTGAGGTTTTTAAAGTTCCATCTAACAAAAGAAAATGTAAGGCAAATGAAAAGGGGGCAAAAAGGCTAAATAAGAGGTGAAGGTGGTGGAGGAGGTGGAGTCAGAAGCTAGTCAGGAGTTGGAAGGCTATATGTCTGACTCAGGCTGGTCAGTGTGCCCTCAAGATGAGAAAACACCTGTAGTGCACTGCACAACAAGTAAAGAGGTTCCTGCGGGTCACTAAAGGGTAGTGGGGTGTTCAGGTGGAGGACCATTTTCCAGACATTGTACAGTTTGTACATGATGTAAAGCTTTTAAAGAGGGAGGGGGCTTTTACTCGGCTGGAGGTTTTTTGTTTAAAGAAGACCAATCTTAAAGCTCTTAATGATGATGATTTTTAAATGTTTTAACCTTTCCCTGTTTGGTTTGACCTTTTTACTCAGTGTTTTTTTACCCTTTTTACCATTTAATGAGTGGTTTTAAAATCACTACTTTAAATATTAATGGTGGAAGGGACTGCGAGAAGAGGGCTAAGCTTTATGAGCTGGTTAAGCAGAAAGGGGTTGACTTTGTTTTTTTGCAGGAAACACATAGTGGTGTTAATAATGCTGCTGAGTGGGCTAAAGAGTGGAGGGGAGTAACTATTCTGGGACATAACACTTCTCTTTCTGGTGGAGTAGCTGTTGTTTTTTCACCCAATTTTATCCCTGTTTCTTACACTGTAGAGGACATTTTAAATGGGAGGATTTTAAAAGTTTTGAAAACTGTTTTTGTTTTTATTTGTGTTTATGCTCCAACTGCAGCAGCTGACAGAATGTGTTTTTTAGACACACTGAGTACTGTATTGGCTAACTGTGATCCCACTGATTTTTTAATATTGGGTGGGGATTTTAATTGCACAGCGGACAGCATGGATAGGAACCACGCAGAACCACATGCTTCTTCCCATAAGCGCTTATGTGAGATGATAGAGGCTAATTTCTCCAGACTGATATCTGGAGAAACCTCCAGATATTTTCGTTGGCTAAGCTAGATCGTTTTTATGGTTTTAGTCATCAGTTGTCTGCTTTTACACAATGTTTTATTTCGCCTGCTGTTTTTTCTGACCACACTATGGTCGTGTGTACAATCAGTAGGTGTAATGTTAAGCCACAAAGTGCATACCGGCATTTTAATACAGCGCTTTTAGAAGATTTTAATTTTAAAGAGTCTTTTACTTTTTCTTTTTTGGGATGTTTTAAGATCACAAAAAACATCTTTTACTTCTCTTCAGCAGTGGTGGGACATAGCCAAAATACAGATTAAAATGTTCTGTCAGCAGTACACTCTCAATGTCATGAGGGACTTAACCAGATCTCTTAAAGCTCTAGAGAATGCAATAGTGGAACTCCAGGGATTACAAGAGACCACAGGAAATTAAAAGCATATTGGCGCTCTTAAAACGCAAAAAGCCTCTTTGGCTGACCTACTGGGTATTACAGTACAGGGGACGCTGATCCGCTCGCGTTTTCAGTGCATAACTGAAATGGACGCTACTTCTAAGTTCTTCTTTGGTCTTGAGCGTAAAAATGGACAGAAAAGGTTTATGCATGCTGTGCAAACAGAATCAGGGGATCTCCTTTCGGAACCTGCTGAAATTCGCCAGCAGACAATCAGCTTTTTTTCAAAGCTGTACGAGAGCGAGTGGTCGGAGGTACAGGAGGTGGAGGACAGGTTCCTGCAGAACATGACCAGCAACAGTCTGCTGAGGTGCTTGATGCTGAACTATCTCTGGAGGAGATACACAAGGCTCTCCAGGGGATGGAGACTGGCAGGGCTCCTGGCATTGATGGCCTCTTTCGAATTTTATAAAGCTCTCTGGTCAGTGTTGGGGCAAGATGTGCTGAAGGTCCTCCGGAGCAGCATACATGATGGGAGTCTTCCGTTTAGCTGCAGGAGAGCTGTCCTAACCTTGCTGCCCAAGAAAGGAGACCTGACCAACCTAAAGAACTGGCGACCTGTATCTCTGTTGTGCACGGACTGCAAGCTGCTCTCGAAAGCATTGGCCTCAAGACTGGGGAAGACAATGGCACAGGTGATACATTTTGACCAGATGTACTGTATACCTGGTAGGTCTGTTTTTGACAATTTACATTTAATTCGGGATGTTTTGGACGTCTCCATACTTTTGGGCTTAAAGACTGATCTTTTATTTTTGGACCAGGAAAAGGCTTTTGACCGGGTTGAACACGGCTGTGGAAAGTTCTGGAGAACTTTGGGTTCAACCCTGGGTTCATAGCCATGATAAAGGTTTTGTACAGTGAAATCGAGAGTGTATTAAAAGTTAAAGGTGGTTTACGTGCTCCTTTTAAAGTACACAGGGGTATCAGACAAGGATGTGCTCTCTCTGGTATGCTATATTCTCTGGCAATAGAACCACTGTTAGTCAAGCTAAGAGCCTGCGTTTCTGGCTTGACTATACCTGGTTGTACCGCTCCTGTATGTGTGTCTGCTTATGCTGATGATCTGGCAGTTTTAACAAGTACCCAAAACGATATAGACTTTTTAGCTGATATTTTAAATCATTTTAAGGTTTTATCCTCTGCAAAAAACTGGCTTAAGAGTGAAGCAGTTTTAGCTGGGCAGTGGGAAGGTGGGGAACCTGTACTTCCTGATGGGATGATGTGGAGGAGGGGTGGTTTTAAGTATCTGGGTGTATATTTGGGAGACAGCACCTGTGCTGACAAGAACTGGGATGGTGTAGTTGAGAAAATTAAAGGTCGCCTCAGAAAGTGGAAATGGTTAGTCCCCCAAATGTCTTATTGTGGCCGGGTACTTGTCATTAATAATCTTGCTGCAACCTCACTCTGGCATAAACTGGCATGTGTAGACCCCCCTCGGAATCTTCTGGTGAACCTCCAGGCTGTGTTTGTGGATTTCTTCTGGGATCGCCTGCACTGGGTTCCACAAGGACTTCTATATCTGCCAAAGGAAAATGTCCACCTGGACAGCAGGAAAGCTGCCTTCCGACTGCAGTTTCTTCAGAGACTCCTTGCTGGTCCTGCGGAACTGGTTTGGAGGGAGGTTTCGGGCAGGATTCTGAAAACAGCAGGAGAACTGGGTATGGACAGGAATTTTGTCCTTATTAACTTTATTAACGTGCCGTAAGAACAACTACGGATTATTTGTTTAATTAACATTGGTCTCGGGAGTGCGTGCGGTGCGGCGGGGGGTTGCCTCGCAGCTTGGTTGCGGTCATTGGTGACCACGGCCAGCAAACTTTAACTCGCCACCACAGTGTTAAAGTGGGGTGCATGGTGAGCGTGGAGCAATGCTGCATTGCCGTCGGGAACGTGATCGGGCACCGCTACATCGTGTCCGCATCACGGATGAATAAAGCTGTCGTGATTTTTCTCAGCACAGTGGAGAAAGCTAACAAGCTCGTCCAAACTGGAGTTATAATACAAGACCAGCTGACCCCAGTACAGCCCATCAGTACCCCAGCCAAGAAGATCATCCTGTCTAGATAGATAGATAGATAGATAGTCTTTATTGTCCCCAACGGGAAATTTGTTTTCACTGTCAGTACATAGCCTCCGAAACACAGATACATGTATAAATACACTTAACACAAACGTTCCATCCCGTCCCCACCAACCTCCACCATCCTCACATACAGTCCAAAACACACATAAATAATCAGGTAGACTCCAAACAGAGTGAGTAAGTTCAACAATTCACTGCCGCGCACTTTTGTTTAGGGTGGATATCGCAGAGGGCACAAAGTTTTTCCCAAAGCGTGCCCGGTTTCCATACCAATGTTCTGTATCTACGCCCTGATGGGAGCAGAATAAAAAAGAGGTTTAAAGGGTGGCTGGGATCCTGTGCAATAATTTGTGCTCTATTTATAGTGAGTTTAGTGTTCTGTTCTGATAGGTTGGGAGTTTGTAGGCCTATTATCTTAGATGCAGTATTAGTGATGCGTATAAGTTTGTTCCTATTGGCAGCAGTTAACATGTTGAAAAAGCAAGGTAGACAGTAAATGAGAATAGGCTGAACTATACTCTTGTACAGGAGGAGTAAGTGACGGGGGGCAACAAAAAGTGCTTTAAGCTTATGAATGGCTGAAAGTATTTGTTGGCTGCGTTTGTGAATCTCGTTGGTGTGTTGTTCAAAACTGAGTTTACTGTCCAGGGTGAGTCCAAGGTATTTGAAACAGTCTACCAATTCTACTGTTTCACTGTTGATGCAGATGGGATTGTGAGTTGTGTGTATTTGTGATCTAGGGTTGGTGATTACCAATTCTTTAGTTTTACTGATATTGAGCTGAAGAGAGTTGTCACTACACCATTGTGTAAAGTGAGAAATTGAATCTTGATATGCTGAGATGGAGTTATTATCACTAAGGAGTGCGAGTACAGCAGTGTCATCTGAGTATTTAAAGTATGTTGTGATGGGTGTGGGACTTACACAGTCGTTGGTGTAGAGAGTAAAGAGGAAAGGGCTTATCCCTGCTGGGCGCCAGTATTTATGGTGGTGAGTTGTGATAAAACAGTACCTATTTTTTGAATGAGGGGAGGAGGGACGTACAGATGGTGAAGTTTGGTGATCATCAGGTGACGCTGAATGGTATTGAAGGCAGAACTGAAATCAATGAAGAGAAGTCTGGCGAAATGTCCCTCCGTTTATTAAAGATGAACTGCTGACTAAAGAACTGTACAGGTTTGGTAAACTTGTTTCCCCCATCAGAAAAATACCCTTGGGGCGTAAATCACTGCTGGTAAGACACCTGGTCTCATTCAGACGGCTGGTATTTATGGTTTTAAATGACGTAGCTGATACGCTGGACTTTAAACTTCGAGTGGGCGGGTTTAATTATGCTGTCTTCATTTCATCTGACTCTGAAACGAAAGTGTTTTGGATGTGGTCTGACTGGTCATATGCTTCGTGCTAGCCCTGAGAGGAGAACTGAGGCTGGCGCACAAGAGTGTAAGAAAAGAGCCAAAATATTTGAACTGACCAAACAGAAAAGACTTGATGTTGTTCTGCTCCAGGAAACACACAGTGATGTGAATGTTGGTGTGAACTGGACTAAAGAGAGGGATGGGCTCACTGTGTTAAGCCACAATACATCTCTCAGTTTGGGGGGGGGGGGGGGGGTTGCTCTTTTATTTAAGAGTTTTATTCCCTGTTCTTATGATGCTGAGGAGATAGTTAGTGGGAGGCTTTTAAAGGTGAGGGCATGTTTTTAAAACGATGTTTTTATCTTCATATGTGTTTATGCACCAACCGTGGGGAAGGAGAGACTGGCTTTTTTAAACACCCTCCACAGTGTGCTAGAGAATGTCAGCACTGATGAGTTTTTAGTATTGGGTGGTGATTTTAACTGCACTACTGATAACATGGACAGAAATCACATGGAACCACATCCTGCCTCTCGCAAACGGCTTTGTGAGAGGGTTAAGTCTAATGAACTGTGTGATGTCTGGAGAAACTTTCACTCTGATCAGAGACAGTACACTTGGACACATTTTAAAGATAATATGCTCTCACTTGCACGGCTGGACCGGTTCTATGTTTTTAAACATCACCGGACTGTTTTTACTAGCTGCTGTATTTATCCTGTTGGTTTTTCAGATCATTGTATGGTGCAGTGTGCTATTAGAAAGCCCTGTGTGAAGTTTTAAAAATGTGTCTGAGGTGGATGCTCCTTCTAAGTTCTTTTTTAGCCTTGAGCAGGGCTGGACTGGGACAAAAAATCGGCCCTGGCATTTTTGGTTTAGACCGGCCCCTCATAATTTGCGGAGCACAGCCAACTTGTAATTTATGTATGTGGGGTTACAGAGAAGCATAATGTATCATCAGCATATTAAATTCAATATAGAGTTCAATTCTTTTTTTCAGGTTAAAAGTGCTTCCTCCTTTAAACAGCTATAACAGAATCAGGAGATCTTGTGTCTGATCTTACTGAAATTCACAGGCAGTCATTTAGCTTCTACTCAACGCTTTTTACGACAGTGAGCAAGTGGAAGCACAGGAGGTGAAGGAAAGCTTTCTCTGTAACTTGCCTAAGCGTTTAAAACAGTCTGCTGCAATGCTGGACAGGGATTTGTCCCTGGACAATTTGCACACAGCTCTCCAAGGTATGGAGGTATGGAGGTCACCAGGCATTGATGGTCTCCCTGTAGAATTTTAAAGTCCGAGTGCTCAAAAGTAGCTTGACCTGACCTGAGGAACTGGCGCCCGGTTTCGCTGTTGTACACAGACTGTAAATTGCTCTCCAAAGCATTAGCTGCAAGGTTAGGAAAGGTGATGGAGCAGATCATTCATCTTGATCAAACATACTGTGTGCCTAGCAGGTCAATATTTGATAATATACATCTGATTCGGGCAGTTTTGGACGTCTCTAGGCTATTGGGCTTAAGGACTGGTCTCTTATTTCTTAACCAGGAAAAGGCTTTTGACCGGGTTGAACACGGGTACCTCTGGAAGGTTCTAGAGAGCTTTGGGTTCAGCCCTGGTTTCATAACCATGATCAAGGTGTTGTACAGTGACATTGAGAGCGTTCTCAAGGTAAAAGGTCGTTTGTTTGCCCCTTTTAAAGTTCATAGGGGCATCAGACAGGGATGTGGACTTTCAGGGGCTCTCTATTCTATTGCAATAGAACCCCTTTTATGCAGAATAAGAGAAGTAGTTGCTGGTTTTAAAATACCTAACTGCAATATGTCTGTTTCACTGTCAGCATATGCAGATGATGTAGTGACCATGGTCAGTTCACAGTCTATGGTGAATGTTTTAACTAAGATTTTAACGTTATATCCTCTGCGAAGGTCAATTGGGGGAAGAGTGAGGCTGTTTTAGTTAGGGAGTGGGAGGGACAGAAACCTAAGCTTCCTGATGGCTTTTTCTGGAAGACGGGGGGTTTTAAATATCTGGTTGTGTATCTGGGGGACAGAGTTTTTATGGAGAAAAATTGGGAGGGTGTCCTTGAAAAAGTAAAAGCAAAACTAGCAAAGTGGAAATGGCTGGTTCCTAGAATG
Organism: Astyanax mexicanus; assembly: GCF_023375975.1. Lineage (NCBI taxonomy): Eukaryota > Metazoa > Chordata > Actinopteri > Characiformes > Acestrorhamphidae > Astyanax > Astyanax mexicanus. The sequence goes on along the minus strand of NC_064420.1, from coordinate 25,228,219 downwards.
TCATATAGAGGTCTTGCACTGGTCATCAACAACCTTACAGCATCATCCCTGTTGGCCTGTGTGGACCCACCTTCAAATTTGCTAGCAGATATCCAGGTGGTTCTGCTGGACTTTTTTTGGGACTGCCTTCATTGGTTACCACCTATCTAAGGAGGAGGGTGGGCAAGGACTGGTCCATCTGGCCAGCAGAACTGCTGCCTTTAGGTTGCAGTTCATTCAAAAATGTCTTACTGGCCCTGAAAGCTATCTGACCTATAAGTAGAATTCCTCTGTGGAAGAGGATGAGCTTTTCTTTGCTGCAGTTTTTATTTGAGTGTGTTTTTTTTTTCTTTTTCTGGCTTTTTGCACATCTCTTTATTATTTAAACCTTGTAACATATTTGTGATATTTGTTACTGTACAGTGTTGTTGTTACTCTCTCTCTCTGCCTCTCTCGCTTTTCACACAGACCCACGCTTTCTTGCCTCATCCCTGAGAGTTTTATACTCAGCAAATAAAGTTTGAATTCAGAAATCCTCACATCATACAAATAGATTCTAGTATTTTAATTGACACCACTAATATAAATATAATTGCATTTTACATTTCTTACGTTCATTCTTTTATTTACATTTAAATAGCCACTATAAAAATTTGCATCTGAAGAAAAAAATGTGATTAATCACACGCAGTTAATCACGAAATTTCGTTGTGACTAATCAGATGAAATTTTGAAATCGATTGACACCACTATTCATAATGCTAAGAGCTTCATTAACTGGTACTTAAGATTGATCGTTAATTAAAGAGTGTTTCCCAAACCCGTGCGTAATTAAAGTACTACGTAAACTCTCTCGTAAATTAACGAGTAACCCGACCCAGTCGTTATTCTGAAAGAACTTTAAGGGATTCTGTTTGCAGTTCAGCACCTTAAACACCAGGGAAGAAAAAAATATATTTCCATGGTTTAAATATTATATTATATTACATTATATTATATTATACTATATTATATTATATTATATTATACTATATTATATTATATTATATTATACTATATTATATTATATTACATTACATTATATTATATCATAATACCAACTTTATCTGTGGCTTGTATTCTAAGTGGGCATATTTGAATTGACCAATTAAACCCACAAATAAATCATTAAAATCCAGATTAGCGATAGTAGAGCTCTTGACAGTAATACTGCAGTGAATGCAATCAATGAATCATCATTTCTGCAGATGATGCTCACGGTTTAAGCAAAGCTGCAAAGTCTGTGCATTCTATAATCAGGCTGTTAGTGTTCCATACACACACTTATACCCAATTCCCACCAGAGAGGGCTTTACTGCACAACACAATATATTTCCCTGCTATTGGGAAAATCCCTGGTACTGAAGATGCAGTGCACCGCCTGCGGTGTCTTTAATCACACCTACACGTATTGTAAAGGGGACTCTGCAGTGAATGTGCAGGTAATATTTAATACTCAGGGACTTTTAACCAATCATTATGGTCGTTCATCTGGGTACCAGTCAAAAGTTTGGACACATCTCCTTCAATGTTTTTTTTTTTTTTTTTTTTTTTTCTACATTGTAGATTAATATTAAAACATGAAAACTATTAATTGACGCATATGGAATTATCTAGTAAACAAAAAAATTTATGGCCTACACAATTCCCTGACCTAACCTAGATGGTGATGAGATTTGGAGATTCTGTTTCAGGGGAGGAGACAACAAATATGTTCTTTATACTTGTTTGTTAATTTTCGCTTTGCGAAGCTTTTTGGGAAACACTCGTAGAACTAGCTCGTTCTTTACTCACGTCATTTGTTAGTTCGTTCATTATTCGCTAAGATTTATCGTTTTGTGGAAACCCACCGCTGCTCATCATGTTTTTAATCTAACACTGTTTAAGGGAATCCACAATAACTATAAAAATATTGCTTATTATGACATTTGAAAAAGGTAAATGGATTCTGAACTTTTTAGGTAAGAATCTTTTTTCTACTAGACAGGAATTATTAACTGTTTTCTAATGTTCTAGTGTCAATTTGCTTTATTGACCTTAAGATCAGGCCTACTTGGGATCTGCAGCAGGACAATGATCTGAATCACAGCAGCTAGTCCAACTTAGAATAGCTAACAAATAAATAAATAAATAAATAAATTAAGGTTTTGAAGTGGTTTAGTGAAAATCTAATTGAGGGTTGCTGTGGTTTGATCTTAAACAGGACATTCATGCTCAAAAACCCTCCAATGTGTCTGAATTACAGTGTTTTACAGACCCTAACATGCTTTAGTGGTGCCATCGTACACCACGTCAACAGTCTATTTTTACAACTCACGCATGTGCCCTTAAAATACTGATATACTTTTGGAATATATTAACGCAGATGAGCGTGGTGGTCTGGAAATGACATGTTCCGGTAAATTAAGCAGTGGTCATCTCATACCTCGACTACTGCAATGCCTTTTGTAATATATTAAGAAGTTTAGTATAATATATTAAGAAGCTTAGTGTAATATATTAAGAGGTTTAGTATAATATATTAAGAAGCTTAGTGTAATATATTAAGAGGTTTAGTATAATATATTAAGAAGTTTAGTGTAATATACAGTGTTGGGCACGTTACTTTGAAAAAGTAATTAGTTATAGTTACTCGTTACTTCTCCAAAAAAGTAACTGAGTTACTAACGGAGTTACTCCACTATAAAAGTAATTAGTTACCAGTAAAAGTAACTATTGTGTTACTTTTTATTATTCGCCAGTCAAAAAAAGGAAATCAATTATGCATTTACCATTATTATTAGAAAAATAACTAAAAATAACAAACAAAAATAAACCCAAAATGTTGACAAAAATATAATCTAACGAATTTCAAAAAAATAAAACGAAATTCTCCACACAACCAAAGAAAATTACTAAAACTTGTAATACTGAAAAAAGCGGAAAAACGCGTCTGGGGATGAAATTTAACAAACCAAGCCACACTCAAAAGAAATATGTATATATAAAACAAAATAATGGACAAAAACAACAATTTAATGCCCGTTAAAATGGTATTAATATAACAGCTTCACCAAAAGAGAATAGAGCTTAGATCCTGCCCAAAAAATCCGACCCAGCCGGAGCCCGTGCACATTCTGCCCAAGCCCGAACCATAAACTGTCATTATGAGCCTGACCCGATCCGCCCCATAAACTGTCTGTTTTCGGGCTGTTTGAATGAGCGAAATATGATCAGAATTATGTTAATTAACACGGTAACATAGAAGCATAGAACTATTATTTAATTTAAATGATTTTTAAGAACAGCTACACACAATGCTGCAAGTCAAACGCGGAGGCGTTCACGTGCGCCCAGAGCTACGTGATTACATTTTTCATTTTTATTATAGTTTAATTTTATTTTGTTTGTATTTTTTCTGTTCATTTTAGGGTGGGCTTGCTAGCGTGAGCGCTTTACACAAGAACTAACGGACCACGAGGTGCCGCGCGCTCGGCACAACAACTCCCGCTGTACAACAGCGCTTATAAATAAATTAAACACAAAAATGAGGGTATTCTATCAGTAATTTCAGTTCATTTTAGTTAGTTTTATAAACACAAAATACAGTTCGAGATAGTTATGTTTTTCCTTTTAATTACCGTTTTTATTAGATTCAGTTAACACAAATGTTTTTCACTTTCAGTTTTCGCTATTTCGTTCGCTTTAGTGAACAATAATAATTGGTTACTTAGCAACATTGTGATTATCACACCAGAGCTTTATATAAAATAAAAATAGGAGCCTGATTTCGGGTCGGTCCTCAGGTCAGGTGGGATTCGGGCAGAGAATCTAAGCTCTAAAATAGAAAGCAGCAGCACCACAAAAACCGGAGCAGCTAAAAAGAGCTTAACGTCCTTAATTCGGAACTTGGGTTGTCCACGGCAATCACTGAATTGATTAGAGCACGCAAATCGTCACAATTGTGCCTCACTTCACCACGCCAAACCACAGGCACAGCGGCCAGAAGCTCAAGTTCACCGGACAGAGGAGGGGTTAACCAGGGCAAAGCGAAGTAAAAAAAAAAGTTCATAGAGCTGCTAAAGTAACGTGCAGTAACGGGGTGTCGGAAATGGTAACGGCGTTATAGTTACAGTCATAGTAATTAGTTAGATTACTCGTTACTGAAAAAAAGTTACTAACGCCGTTACTCCCAACACTGGTAATATATTAAGAAGTTTAGTGTAATATATTAAGAAGTTTAGTGTAATATATTAAAGCTCACCTTCCGTCGTTTTTTCTTTCATTTTAAAATGTCTAGTTGTGGTCTCTAGTATGAATGAATGACATGTGAGCCATTTTTGTAAAAAAAAAGTGCTCAGGTGTCTCTGTATAGCTCTTTTTTAATGGACTGTTTTAGGGGTGTGTCCAAAATGACCGGATTCCAGCTTTGCTCATGAATATTCATACATGCAAACAGCATGCAAATATCTCTCCTCTGATTGGCTAGGAGCACTGCGACGCCCCTCCGCCGCTCTGCCGCTCACTGCCTCCCACCTCCTAACTGATGAGCGGTGATGTTGCGTCGCTTCAGCTCCGCCTCTGGGAGTTTCTCGAGCCAAGGTGGGCTGGTCTGTGAGTTTCTGCCTACGTAGGCAGAAAGATAATTCAAAATTCACCCGTTTTTCGGAGGGGGGGAGGGGGGATTTCTTTGCTTAGCTCCTGCAGACAATGGGGGCTGCAAAACAGTTTAATGTGCAGGTGTACACATTCAACTCGGAGAGACCTACTGTATTCCACAAAAAACAAGAAAAATCGGATTTTCGCGGAAGGTGAGCTTTAAGAAGGTTAGTGTAATATATTAAGAAGGTTAGTGTAATATATTAAGAAGTTTAGTGTAATATATTAAGAAGTTTAGTGTAATATATTAAGAAGTTTAGTGTAATATATTAAGAAGCTTAGTGTAATATATTAAGAAGGTTAGTGTAATATATTAAGAAGTTTAGTGTAATATATTAAGAAGCTTAGTATAATATATTAAGAAGCTTAGTGTAATATATTAAGAAGTTTAGTATAATATATTAAGAAGTTTAGTATAATATATTAAGAAGTTTAGTGTAATATATTAAGAAGTTTAGTGTAATATATTAAGAAGTTTAGTGTAATATATTAAGAAGTTTAGTATAATATATTAAGAAGTTTAGTGTAATATATTAAGAAGTTTAGTATAATGTATTAAGAAGTTTAGTGTAATATATTAAGAAGTTTAGTATAATATATTAAGAAGTTTAGTATAATATATTAAGAAGTTTAGTGTAATATATTAAGAAGTTTAGTGTAATATATTAAGAAGTTTAGTGTAATATATTAAGAAGTTTAGTATAATATATTAAGAAGTTTAGTGTAATATATTAAGAAGTTTAGTATAATGTATTAAGAAGTTTAGTGTAATATATTAAGAAGTTTAGTATAATATATTAAGAAGTTTAGTATAATGTATTAAGAAGTTTAGTGTAATATATTAAGAAGTTTAGTATAATATATTAAGAAGTTTAGTGTAATATATTAAGAAGTTTAGTATAATGTATTAAGAAGTTTAGTGTAATATATTAAGAAGTTTAGTATAATATATTAAGAAGTTTAGTATAATATATTAAGAAGTTTAGTGTAATATATTAAGAAGTTTAGTGTAATATATTAAGAAGTTTAGTGTAATATATTAAGAAGTTTAGTATAATATATTAAGAAGTTTAGTGTAATATATTAAGAAGTTTAGTATAATGTATTAAGAAGTTTAGTGTAATATATTAAGAAGTTTAGTATAATATATTAAGAAGTTTAGTATAATATATTAAGAAGTTTAGTGTAATATATTAAGAAGTTTAGTATAATGTATTAAGAAGTTTAGTATAATGTATTAAGAAGTTTAGTGTAATATATTAAGAAGTTTAGTATAATATATTAAGAAGTTTAGTGTAATATATTAAGAAGTTTAGTATAATGTATTAAGAAGTTTAGTGTAATATATTAAGAAGCTTAGTATAATATATTAAGAAGTTTAGTATAATATATTAAGAAGTTTAGTGTAATATATTAATAAGCTTAGTATAATATATTAAGAAGTTTAGTATAATATATTAAGAAGTTTAGTGTAATATATTAAGAAGTTTAGTGTAATATATTAAGAAGTTTAGTTGGGAGATTTCAGGAGCTTGAGTTCTCTTGAGTCTCTGTATGGATCATCTTTATACTAGACTACATACATCTGTCATGTTCTTGCTGGATTGTTGCGTGACGTGCAGGTGTGATGAATCTCGTATAAACCAATAGGGTGTCAGAATGGTATATATTTATACTTCTCCTCCAACCACAATTAGATTTATTCTATCTGGATAGGGGGGTTTATTTTGAACAATGAGAAGCCAAAATAAAAACAAGCAAGGAAAAGCAGGAAAAGGGAAACAGGTGAGTTCAGTAAAATTAGAGCAGGTACACTGTAGCATCATCATCCAGACTTTCAGAAATGATAATAGATAAGAAATCCATTCTCACTAGAAAACTGCAGTACTGCATATCAATACAGTATTAATGAGTACAGCAGTACAGCATAAAAATAAAATATGTTTCAATTATTAGGGAAATGTATTTATACTTTGTGTTCCTACACAGTATTTACAGTATTGTACTATGTGTACAGTTGATTCTTTTTAGGACTAGATTTACCATGTTAGGGGATATTATCCTGCTGCTTGTTCAGGGAAAATGTGATGTGAATGAGGTGCTGTGCTCAGACTGAAACAGATGCAGTGTAGTTTTTTACTGTAACTGTAAACAGTAAAGTCTTCTGTTGTTTCGTGTAATGGAGGTTGAGGAAGACCTCAGAGCAGGGTATTGGGCGTTTGTCCGGTGGGCTGACAGTCCTCAGGGGCCGATGCTGTTGAATTTTTTTTTCTTCCCTTTTTTTCTAAGACACCGGCCCACAATTTAGAGTGGGCGGCCCACTGGCCCATCTTCAATAAAGAAAGTGGACTGAACCAATCAGGATATAGCACTAAAATGGCCCCACCCTCTCTCTGCGTGATCCACTGTAACTCACGCTACGTTTAGTGTTGAGCGGGTATGTTAAAGGAGAGGCAGTATGGAGAAACAGAAGCATCAGAAAGTGGGTGTGGAGAAATTACGCGTGAAGAAATAGAAGAGTCACACTGTAGCTGCTACAAAATGTGTAAAAATCACAGACATGTTCACTGCTGTTTATTAAGAATAGACACAATTTTTTAGACAATTTGATTTGTTACTTAGGTTATAAGAGGTTTGAATTTTTCATTATAGTTTCATTTTATTTTGTTTTCACGTTTTCTCCTCCAATTGAGTTAGTTTTAATTATTAGTTTTATTATGAGTGTGTTTGCTATCACATCAGATACCTTAATCTGAGAAACACAAACAAACTAATTTCACTAATTTTCACCATGAGCAGAATTGGCACAAAACCGCTCGCTGTAAAACTGCTGGAGTGAAACAGGAAAACGAAGTGTATTCTATCAGTAATTTCAGTTCGTTTTAGTTCGTCTTATAAACATACAGTACAGTTCCAGTTAGTTACCTTTTTTCTTTTAATTACTGTTTTTATTAGTTTCAGTTAACAAAAAATTATTTTTACTTTCAGTTTTCGTTATTCTGTTCGTTTTCATTAACAAAAATTCTTTGCTACTTGGCTATATTGTAATTATCACACCATAGCTTTATATAAAATAAAAATATCATAAAAAAACAGGTGCCTACGTCACAGACTATTTTCTGGAGTCCGACCCGCCCGAGGAAAGTGGTGGGAAATAACGACCCGACTCTTTAACCTTACGTATTAGAAGTGAGCTGTTTTATCAGAGAAATTCAGAAAGTACATATTAGAGGTGATTTGAATAAAAAGGATAAAAAATCAATTGAACTACACAGAGCAGAGAAAAATAGTGGAGTTAACATCAGACACTAAACTTCTTATATTTAATATGTTGATACATTATGCTATTATGTAACCCCACATACATAAATTACAAGTCGTTGTGCTCCACTAATTATGAGGGGCCGGTCTAAACCGAAAATACCAGGGCCAATTATTTTATCCCAGTCCAGCCCTGCCTCAGAGAGACCTGTTGTATTTCACAAAGAACAAGAAAAAGTGGATTTTAGCGGAAGGAGATTTTGGGATTACTAATTCTTAGTTGCAGTGTTGTGTACCTAACTCTATGTTTCTTTCTATTTCAAAATAATCTGGATATTTGTCTGCCCTATTCAATCCACTGACTCACATCTATACAGATTTCTCCTGGTAAAGTTTGGAAAAGAAAGGCAGTCTGGGTAAAATATTAACTTTAATGGTTTCAGTGCGAGAACTCAAGTCTAAAGGAATTATGGATCAATTTGACAATCATTTTAATTTTGGAAACTATTAGGGGTTCATTTGTTTTATTTGATGCTTCCCATTCAAGACCAAATAGTTGTCTGGTGTTAGACGTTGGCGCATTTCCAAATGCAAGAACCTTTGTTTTTTTAAGGTTCAATTTATAGCTGAATAAGAACCAAATGTATTCAGGAGTTCAAGCAAAGCTGAAAGAGAGGTTTCTGGGTCCTTAATGTGTATCAGTACATCATCTGCAAAGAGTGCCATCTTGTGGTCCTCTCCTGCAATACTGATACCCCTCATATCAGAAGATTCTCATATTGCCTGAGCTAACGGCTCCATAAAGATTAAAGACAATCTGCTTGAATGTTAAAAAAACATGTAAATATCAGTTAAAGCATAGTAATGGCAAGTTCAAAATAATAATGAACTGTAAAACTATAAAAATACAGTTTATAGTCACCTATATGACCACCATTTTTAACAGTAAATAAATAAATGGATCATAGAAACCTATGCCACTTGAACTTGAAAATGTTTTATGGGGTGGTCTGAACAAATTAAGTGGAATAATAATTTATATATATATATATATATATATATATATATATATATATATATTAATAATAATTAATTTATGAATTGTTGTACTTTTTTAAATCAAATAATTAAAAGTAACTATGTAACTTTTACTCAGTAAATTTTAAATTGAGTACTTTTTTACTTTTACTCGAGTAGATTTTTAGATGGTACTTTTACTTTTACTTGAGTAGAATTTTATCAAACGAAAGGTACTTTTACAAACTGGATTCCAAAAAAGTTGGGACACTGAACAAATTGTGAATAAAAACTGAATGCAATAGTGTGGAGATGGCAAATGTCAATATTTTACTCGTAATAGAACATAGATGACAGATCAAAAGTTTAATATGAGTAAATGTTGAATCAAAATTTCACAGTGTAAACAAATCCCCAAAAAGTTGGGATAAGTAGCAATAAGTGGCTGGAAAAAGGAAATTGAGCACATAACGAAGAGCTGGAAAACCAATTAACACTAATTAGGTCAATTGACAACATGATTGGGTATGAAAAGAGCTTCTCAGAGTGTCAGTGTCTCTCAGAAGTGAAGATGTTAAAAGGGTCACCAATTCCCCCATTGTTGTTCAGAAAGATGCAGCAATACCAGAATGGTGTTACCCAGCGTAAAATAGAGAAGTTATCATCATCAACCGTGCAGAACATCATCAAAAGATTCAGAGAATCTGGAACAATCGCTGTGCGTAAGGGTCAAGGCCGTAAAACTCTACTGGATGCTCGTGATCTTAAACGTCACTGCACCTAAAACAGGAATACCACTGTCAAGGAAATAACAGAATGGGCTCAGGAATACTTCCAGAAAGCAGTGTCAGTGAACACAATCCACCGTGCCATCCACCGTGTCCAGCTGAATCCCTACAGTGCAAAGAGGAAGCCAATTTCTAAGCAAGCTCCACAAGCTCAGACGTTTGTACTGACCAGGGTCATTTAAAATGAAGACTGTTCTGTGGTCAGATGAGTCACGATTTGAAGTTCTTCATGGAACACTGGGACACCATGTCATCCGGACCAGAGAGGACAAGGATAACCCAAGTTGTTATAAACGCTCCGTTCAGAAGCTGCATCACTGATGGTATGGAGTTACATGAGTTTTTGTGGCTTGGGCAGCTTGCATGTCTGGAAAGGCACCATTAATGCAGAGAACTATGTTCAGGTTCTAGAACAACACATGCTCCCATCTAGACATCATCTCTTTCAGGGAAGACCCTGCATTTTTCAACAAGATAATGCCAGACCACATTCTGCAGCAATCACAACATCATGTCTACGTAGGAGAAGAATCCGGGTACTGAAACGGCCAGCCTGCAGTCCAGATCTTTCATCTATAGAGAACATTTGGAGCATCATAAAGAGGAAGGTGTGGTGATTGAACAGTTAGAGGCCTGTATTAGACATTAAAGAGAGAGCATTCCTATTTCTAAATTTGAGAAACTGCTCTCCTCTGTTCACAGACGTCTGTTGAGTGTTGTAAGAAGAAGTGGGGATGCCACACAGTGGTGAAAAGTCGTGAGAATTTTTTGGAATTTGTTGACGTCATGAAATTTTGAAAAAAAAAATATTTTTCTCTTGAATTGATCCATTCTCTCAGTTTAAACTGATCGGTAATTTGTGTTCTATTCTGAATAAAATATTGACATTTGCCATCTCCACATCATTGCATTCAGTTTTTATTCACAATTTGTTTAGTGTCCCAACATTGCAATCCGGTTTGTACTTAATTACAATTTTTCAGTATTTTTCCTCCTCTGGTCGTTCAGCCCGATGTCATTCTTCAGCCTCCTTCCCTCCTGTTTGTTAGTTGACCTCTCTCTGTTTTCACCTCACTCGTCCTTATGTTTTCCTGAGTTTGAGTTAGTTGAATTTTTAAGTGTAGTGAGGGTTTATCTTTGAGTTAGACGAGGAGCTCACCGCTCACCCTGCTACTCTTATCATGTCCAACCAGAAGTTCCCATCTTCATTTCAGGTTCTTCTTCCCTTAAGTTTTTAATTATATTAAACACATGATCAGTTGGATCTTAATCAACATTACTTAAGCAATAGAACACGAGAGGGAGTGTGTTATCACGAATAACATCACGCCTGCGATTCGGTCGTAGATCATCACAGCCGTGATGTGTGTGGGAAATACCTGTGACGATTAATAAAGACAAATATTAAGTTCTAAATTGTGTCAAATGAGTAACAAGGTCTTATTAAGTCCAATCAGTCATGAAACCATCACGCTCTGAAGGTGCTCTGAGACTGACAGTTTCTCAGAGGGTGTTAGACTAACCTAAGAGTAACTCTGCAAACGAACTAATATGAGTGAATTAACACTGTGAATAATAAGTGTGAATAAGCACATCTAATAAAAATGGCTATAACTGTGCAAAGTAGAACCAAGCCTATCTCTACAATGTTATGCCATAAAGGTCCAAGAAGTCCATATAGCCAAGTTTCAGAATTGTTCATTGTGGATACTTGGTCATGTAAATTTCGTAAGTCTGTGATTATGTTTGAGAGGTCTTCCTTAGGATTCATGACATCAGTGCAGCATTCAGGACCTACCACTGAGCAAGTTCCACCATGGCTGGATAGTAGATAGTCCAGAGCAATGCGGTTCTGCAGAATCATCATTCTGTGGGAAGCTAAGGCAAGGCTGATGTTGTTTAAGGCGAAAACAGTGTCATTAATTAATTGATCCATTTGTCTTGAGAGGGTACGGATCTGATCCAGTGATTGCATGACACCATATGATGGAATTAGAGCTCCAAGAGTGCGAGACCACAGAGTCTGTTGACAGGTTAAACCAGGAATGCAGGTATTACTCTGGTCAGTACTGCCAGCTGTGAGTTGTAACTTCTCTTGTTTACTCCTCATGGATGGATACAGGTATGCGAGTGTGCATCTGCCATTAAACCTGGAGGGCAATTCAGACCATGCAGTAGTTCCACAGAGCCAGTATGTACCTACCGGAGCAGGTAGACGACATATCTGAGTCAAAGCGAGTAGATTATGCCAGTGAGCACCTTCTTTTACGCAGTCTTCATCATCAACAGGCCCCTGGAGAGTGATTTGAGAAGGCAGTTTTTGTGATATCCTGGATGAGTGTCTGTAGGCGGTGCCCTCATCATCTAAGGCATAGATTTCAGCACATGCTTGTTTGGGAATTTCACCTAGAGAAGGTGATTCACCTGTACTCTCAATACACCAGGGAAAATGACTGGGTGTGATAAGCTCTGTGACATTGGTTTTCGGAAGTGAGGTGGTGTTGCATGTGTTTTCACCAGGGACACAGCAGCCAGTGACCACTGGAACTGTGACATTGTGACAGGAGACAATGTTAACTGGATTGCTATTATGTGATTGTAAGACAGAACATGTGTCACATTTGGAGATTGAATGTGCAGTCCATGAGATTCCTCCAGTTACACTGACAGGTTGGGGAACACACACAGGCTGCTCTCCGAAAAGTTGAGTCCTTGTCAGTGAGAAGAGATGGGAAAAAAACATTCTCTTTTCGGTTAATGCTTGGAACATGGTTTCCCCCTTGGTTTATTTCTATATCAGTATCTACATAAAGCTGATGATACCGAACATGTTCGCCACATTTGCATCTGTACGAGCCTTCATTTTCATACCTTATCTTGTTAAAGAATAAGGTGCCATTCTGGTTTAGAACAAATAGGTTATTTGTTCGTTGGTTCACCAGTACAAAGCCTGCTTTTACCCTAAAGCTCACTATTAGTGAACTTGGTCCTAATGTTTCTGATTCTTCATTGGTACACAAGTGCCAGAGACATATAGTGTTTTCAGGCAAAGCTTGTTCATGAAGGGTGCAGGTCAGGGAGCTTGGGTGATTTGCTTTTGCATGGTGAAATGTCAAGTATTCAGTAGGCATGCGTGTGCAATCCCATGCATTTACACCATAGATCATGGCTATGATCATGCACAGAATTGCATTCATGGTGTTCTGGTAGACTTCACAGTGTGGGTTGCTTGAAGTTGTCTTCAAGGTCTTGTCTTTGTCTTCAAAAAGCTACACAGATTTTCTTGGATTCCTCAGCTATGCAGATTTTCTTGAAGGTTCTTCAGGCTGTGCAGATCTCTTGAAGCTTCTCAGCTGTGCAGACTCTCTTGAAGGTTATCAGTTATGCAGATCTCTTGAAGATCCTCGGCTGTGCAGATTTCCTGAAGATCCTCGGCTGTGCAGATGTCTTGAAGATCCTCGGCTGTGCAGGTCTCTTGAAGATCCTCGGCTGAGCAGATGTCTTGCAGATCCTCGGCTGAGCAGATGTCTTGCAGATCCTCAGCTGAGCAGATGTCTTTGCAGATCCTCGGCTACGCAGACTCTCTTGAAGATGCGCTTTCATGAAGATGCATCAAATCATCCAGAAGTCAATGCATTGTCCTAAATGGATGGAAACAAGAAAACATAGGCAGTGAACTGTTCATAATTGTCTACCTTTTGTTATTGTTTTTGTTGTTGTTGTTTTTATCCATATACAGACAAGGTTATCACCTGCTCTTTACTGTCTGTCCCTCAGAAGAGGCTATTATGGTGATGTACAGTGTTGTGAAATCTTCATCCCAAAGGGTAACCCCCATGAAAATAGAAATCATGGTTCTTCCTCGGGACTCTGTACAATTACCCACCTCTTCTTTTACTGACCCTCAAACTTATTTTTGTGGAGCAGGCACAACCTTACAATGTGAAACATGAATCCATGTTTTCTTTCCTTCACATTTTACTGCTGAATCAGTAATCAAAAGAACCTGATATGGACCATCCCATCTGGGTTCTAGAGATTGTTTATCATGTCTTCTCACCATGACCCATTGACCTGGAATAATTGTGTGCCCACCTTCAGATGGTTTGCCCCAAGCATTACTGACTTGATTCTGAGCTGCCTGTACTGCTTGTGTTAGTGTTTGACAGTAATTGAGGAGTGCATCTGACAATAAATGCACATCTGCTTTGCGAAGGTCGATCAGCCCTGGAACCAGCATCGGCCTACCTGTCACAACCTCATAAGGACTAAGTCCAACAGTTTTGTTGCTAGTCGCCCTAATACTGCAAAGTACAGCAGGCAAGGCTGCAGTCCATTTTACTCCCTGATTATGGAGTTTTGTAAGCCATTCCTTGATGACACGGTTTGCACGCTCTACTTGCCCTGAGGCTTGTGGTCTGTATGGACAGTGAAGTTTCCAGTTCACCTGTAAAAGTTTACAAACTGCTTGTACTACCTGTCCGGTGAAATGAGTACCTTGGTCAGACTCGATTTGTTCAGGAAGTCCCCATCTGGGAATAAAATCTTGCACTAGCATTTTAGCTGTATGCGTGGCAGTACCCTTAGAAGTTGGATAGGCCTCAATCCAACGAGAAAATTTATCAATTACAATTAAAACATCTTGTTTGCCCTCGCATTTAGGCAATGTGATGTAATCTACTTGTAAATGACGAAACGGACCTGGAGGAGCCGCTGTTCTATTGGCAGGAATTCGCAATTGAGGTGCAGCGTTAACTTGATTACATGCAACACAATTCTGAACAACAGTTCTAGCCTGTTCCCTGAATTTAGGATTTCACCAAGAATGTGAGAATTGGTGAACCATTTTTTCCATCCCAATGTGGCCCAAAGAATGTATCTGTGTGGCTAGGTACGGAAGTAGTGATTCTGGTGCTACAATTTTTCCCCCTTTGATCCATACAGCTTCTGGATCAACTTTTGCACCTGAATCCAATTATTTCCAGAGTTCCCAACTTGGAGACTCTGACTGTAGCTTTTGAATTGAAGAAATTTTATTAGTATTGCACTCTGTGCTAGTAAGAGATGCAATGCTAGCTGGTGGTAAAAAACTTGCCCTTTTTGCCGCTTCATCTGCAATTCTATTGCCCTGTGCTTCAAAAGAAGTACCACCTGTGTGTGCTTTAACTTTTACAATGGCTAGATCTGTGGGTAACTTGACAGCTTCCAAAAGATTCTGTACCAGATCAGCATTTTTAACTGGAGTGCCAGCAGCTGTGAGGAAACCCCTGTTCCTCCACAAGTGTCCAAAGTCATTTGCCACCCCAAATGCATATCTAGAATCTGTATAAATGGTTGTACTTCTCCCTGATGCAAGTTTGCATGCTTCAATCAGAGCCACCAACTCAGCCTGCTGGGCTGAGTAGGAGGGAGGAAGACTACCACTGGCCAAAGTTTGAAAACTGTCAGTCACTGCCCATCCAGATCTACGCTGACCGAACCGTCAGTAAAAAGAATCAAATCAGGATTATCTAAAGGAATGTCTTTGAAAACAGGATGAGGACTGGACAATTCAATGCAGTCATGATCATCCCCTTCCTCATAAGCGTCAGTCAATGAAGACATCATAAAGGAGGAGGGGTTGTTCATGGGTGCATTCTGAATCACCACATTAGGAGCTGTCAACACTGCAAGCCAGTTTCCCCACCTGGAGGCTGTCACTGACAATACACGGCCATTGTTGAGTAATGCTGACACAGAATGAGGACATTTGACTGTGACTATTTGTTCCAACGTACGTGGCGCAAATGACAACAGAGCAAGATAAGTAGCCTGTACTGCTCTTAAACATGGACCCATTCCACATGCCACAGCATCTAACTTAGCTGAATGATAAGCTACTGGACGTTGCATACCACCATGCTCCTGAGTTAGACAGGATGTCATAAAACCACAATCTTCATGCACAAAAACAGTGAAAGGTTTGTTTGGATCACAAAGGCCAAGAGCTGGTGCAGATACCAATGCTGATTTGAGTTTAACAAAGGCAGATGTGCTATCATCTGTGTGTACAACAGGGTCATGTTGTCCAGGGTTACCCTTAAGCAGATCGTATAGTGGTTGTGAAATTGCAGCATAAGAATCAATCCAAAGTCTACAGTAATTGCATAGACCTAAGAAAGCTCGCAATTTGTGCACTGTGGTTGGTATTGACATTGCATTAATTGCTGAGCTTCTAGCAGGCAAAATGCCTCTGGAACCCTGAGAAACCCATTGACCCAAATATTGTACACCAGTACAACACAGTTGAGCTTTATCACGACTGGCTTTGTGTCCTTTGCTAGCCAAAAAATCAAGAAGCGCTTTTACATCCCTGTCATGTGTTTCCTCACTTTCACTACTCAACAAAACATCATCAACATACTGAACAATAACAGATGACTGCAAAATATGGTCTGCCTGTGAAACATGATTTCTGAGTGCTTGATGGTAAATACTGGGACTGTTATGAAACCCCTGTGGCAGGCGTGTCCACTGATACTGCTCATCCCCCACAGTAAACGCAAGCCATGGCTGGCTTTGTGATGCTAATGGAACAGACCAAAAACCATTGGCCATATCAACAACAGAAAAAACACTGTGTGCTGTGGGAATACCATCAAAGATGGTAGATGGGTCAGCAACCAAGGGAGTTAGTTTGTCTATATGCTGATTGGCTACTCTGTAGTCCACTGTTAACCGCCAAGTTCCATTAGCTTTGCGAACTGGCCATACAGGACTATTGGATACACTTTGTGTTTTGACCAAAATACCTCTTTTCACAAGCTGTTCAATGATGGGCACAATACCCTGCAAAGCTTCTTTGTTGATAGGATACTGTTTAGTACAAGGAGGTTGACTACCTGTGAGTATAACTGGCTCCATATCCAAAAGACCACAATCATCCTTATCATCAGACCAAATAGGGTGATCAGCTAAATCAGATTGTTTCAAAGAGGCAATGTTCCAAACACAAGAATCAGCATTAATAGACAAAGAACAGTTCAGTTTCCTCAGAAAATCCATCCCAAGAATGTTTTCAACCTTTCCCACCCAAAATTGCCATCAGATTGTTTTAGGTCCTAGATTAACATCTACTGGTGCAGATAGAGATAATGAAATACCAGCATTACCTAGTCCCTCAGCTGTGATGTGTTTGTCTGTTAAAGATAATCCTAAAGATGTGCAAATTGATTCTGAAAGAGTAGTGACCTGAGCTCCTGTGTCTACAAGAAATGAAAAATCCTGTTCCCTAATTTGAATATCAACAAAAAGACGGTTCTCAAAAACTCTACTGATAGCACACAGGTGGGCAGAAGCGGCTGGGCAAATTAGTTTAAAGAATGGGCAGATGGGACTTTTGACACCTCTGTGCATCCCTGTACGGCCTTGATTATCAGAGCCAATTGGTCCTGTGAGATTCACAGGAACACATTGTTTGATAGTCCTATGGAACTATCCTGTGAAAAGTTCCCTTGGCTATTCTGTATATTTAACCCCCTTTTGAGATTATCGGTCTGTCTCTTACGGCAGTCCCTTGCAAAATGACCAGGTTTGTGACAGTAATGACACTCATTTTTTTGACTAGTAACCTTAGGATTGTTACTTGAGTTAGAGCCATTGCCTTTTAGGACGTGTATCGATGCTGAGACATGGCCTGGCTCTAAATCAAGGTCCAATCTGTCTAGCTCAATTTTAAGTTCACCCCATTTAACCTTATGCCAGTTTGGAATAGCTGTCACTAGGGCCTGTCTAAGTTCTGGTCTGAGTGAGTCGACCAGTTGTCCAAAGTGTGGACCGTCAGAGGTGCAATCTATAGTGTCACTCAGGGGCGATTTTAGGATCTGGTCTTTAGGGGTGCCCAGCCCCCAGTGCTCACAGAGGCACATTTTTTCTCACCAATTGAGGCGAACTAGTACATTTATAAATTTTGGAGCCGTATTAGTTTTGCTTTGAGTTGTGTTTTCCCCTACAACATTCAATCTTGACTTCATTTCAAAAGACTGTGGCTTCACAGGGATAACAGAGAGCCTGAGACAAATATTGAAGATAACTCAACATTTATTTTGGGAGTAAAGAAAAACAAATGCTAGAAAAAAAAAAGGTCACTAAAATAATGCATCCTTGAGCAAAAAAAAAAAACAACAACAAAAAAACCCACACTTTGTAATCACCCAAGGCTAATAATATCAATAATGCCTTAATAAATAAATAAATAAAACACACAAATAAATAAAATAAATAAATATGGTCTCTTCCTGTGTGGATTAGGAAGGGCCCTAAACAGAACAAGGACAGGGCGGTCTCTAGTGGTCAGAAGGACAAACTGAAGATTTTAACACCTAATGGGGGAATAAAGATCCATCCACTTACATCCCATTCACTTCACACAAAAACAAAAAAGGTAACAACTACTAATTAAGCAACTTATTTTGGAAGAACTAAGCGGTGTCGCCTCACTTTAAGGTTGGCAAATCTGTCAATAACAATGTCAGGACTTATGCTGTCAAGAAGTTCTTTTTCAATTGACATCACAGCCAAATGATGGAGTCTATTTTGCCCCATGGTCCTCCTCAGCCAGATATGTAGGCGGCGCAATGCACTGAAGGACCTCTCACAGCTACAGCTGCTAACAGGGATAGTAAGAGCAGCCTGAACAGTAGGGCTGGCCCGAATAGCGTTTTTTGAGCTCCGGATATTCGGCACTGATTCGAAGCGAATATTCGAATATTCGTTTTTAAAAAAAGAGGTAAAAAAATAAATAAAAAAAAGCAAATCACGGCCCCTTTAATCCACTGAAAAATGTTCAATTTGCTCTGACCGACGAGACATATTCACCCCGGATTTTTGGTGTTTTTATCCCCCATATTTTTGTGTTTTCACCCCATATTTTTCTGTGTTTTTAGCCCAGATTTCTTTGTGTTTTCATCCCGGAATTTCTGCTGCCCCACACGCGGCTTATCCGCTGCGTAAGCAGGCTAGGAGGCTGCTGCACGGTTTCTCCGCTGCTCAAGCCAGCCCAGTAAATTGCTGTTTGTGTTTTCACACTTAGGCTATTTGCTTAAAAAAACAAACAAAAAAAAAAACGTTTGTTCAGGAAGTATTTTATATTCTTAAACATTGTTAATTATATTAGAGGA
Organism: Astyanax mexicanus; assembly: GCF_023375975.1. Taxonomy (NCBI): domain Eukaryota; kingdom Metazoa; phylum Chordata; class Actinopteri; order Characiformes; family Acestrorhamphidae; genus Astyanax; species Astyanax mexicanus. The sequence goes on along the minus strand of NC_064420.1, from coordinate 25,209,339 downwards.
CAGTCATTGTAAACTGTACTTGGTCTATTTCGGTTAAAGGATTGTGCAGGGCATATTACTGATTTTGTATTTTTGCACTTGGGCTATAAGCTCAATATTAAATATTTCGTTTGTTTAGAAATTATTTGGTAACGCTTTCTTTTACAGTACCCTAAGTTCTAGGTATTAACCAGGTAATAGTGAGGTACAAACTCGGAAGTACTAAGTAATTATTTTTGGTAACAAGATGATAAGTACCAGGAAAGTCTTGCCTAATTACACTGAAATATCTAGGTATTAACCAGGTAATAGTGAGGTACAAACTCGGAAGTACTAAGTAATTATTTTTGGTAACAAGATGGTAAGTACCAGGAAAGTCTTGCCTAATTACACTGAAATGTCTAGGTATTAACCAGGTAATAGTGAGGTACAAACTTGGAAGTACTAAGTAATTATTTTGGGTAACAAGATGGTAAGTACCAGAAAAGTCTTGCCTAAGTACACTGAAATGGAACTAGGTAATAAACAGGTACATGGGTGGTACAAAGTCCAAAGTACTAGGTAATTATGTTGGTTAACAAGATGGTAAGAACCAGACAGTTCAATTTAATTACACTGAAATATCTCACAGGTTCTAGGTAATAACCAGGTAAGTGTGAGGTACTAACCCCAGTAACATGATGATAAGTACCAATACAGTCTCCTTACCCTGAAATATCTCGCAGGTTCTAGGTAATAAACAGGTAAGTGTGAGGTACTAACCCCAGTAACATGATGATAAGTACCAATACTGTTCATTTTAATCAGTCTCTATTTATTTGACTGAGAAATCCCTAAAAATGAATTTAAGGTTTATAGAGTGGAATTCTTCACTAGGAAGACAGCACAGGAATGGAATACTTGGCCATATGTTTAAAGACATTAGAGCATGTTACAAGGTTTAAGGGTGAAAAAGTATACCATAAGAATAAAGTGTTGAATATGTGTATTTACCCCTTTATATATATATATATATAAAATAACTACTTAAATGTGACACAACTTTCTGTAAGTACCATGTAATATATATTCTTTTGGGTTTCTGAATGGGTTTTTGTATGTGAAACGTGAAACATCCAGTCCTGTAGGGGGAGCAGTGCCAGGGGGCGGGCGCTAGGCTGTGGCTTAGGTGAGCAACAGGAGATGGGTCTCAGATTCAGCTGAGAACTGGGAACACCGTGTCTTCTCTGTATACAGGTGGGGAAATATGTGGAACTGTGCAAGTATAAATGTTTCCAAAGCACTATAAGAGGGATATTTGAGTGTATATGTTCGTTAAAAGGTTTTGCTGTGTAATATGAGCCGCTATGGTCTTGTGTGTTGGTGGACGCTCAGCATCGGGGAGCATTCACTCCCGCGGCCCGCGAGCCGCGCGCCTGGCCAGAGCTCTTGCCTCTGCCACTAGCATTAGCCACTGCCCCCGCTAACCGCGCGCCTTACCGGCTCCCCGCTGTTATTCCTCTCGCTCTTTCGGTCGCTAACTTCGCTCTATAACCGTGTTTAAGCCTGTAATTATCTCTCGTGTGTTCGCGCTCTAGTTTTAGCTATTTTCGCTCGGTAATTGTGCCCGTGTGTCGCTGTTTCTCAAAGTAGCTCGGGCTAATTTCGCGCCTTCATTCCTAGTGTTTCTCTATACATTTACGCTAGCATTAGCAGTCGCTGTTAGTTAAATACATGTTTATTAAAAGTCAAGTCAATTTTATTCTCTTTTTAAGAGCCAGTTTGGCCTTGTTAAAGTAAATATAGAGCCTCTGCCAACCACAATAATGAGTTATTACAGCTAGATAAGCTACAGTTTAAGGTTTCTCTAAGTAATCATGTTTTTATACACTTTGTTCAAGTTTTATACTTTGGTCAATTCTATACACTCTATGCAGATACAAATATTAGAAACTCTGCTTAAAATGAGATTTAAAAGCACTAAGATGTAGTTAGTGTGCTCAGTACAAGTTAAAGGTGTTTTTGGTAATGTAGTGTGTTAATATGAAAGAAGTTTGAGTATTGGTATATGTATGCATATGTAAATGTATTAATATAGAGTAGTATTTTTATATTCATATATATATATATATATATATTTTTTTTTTTTTTTTTGTGTGTAGAAACAGTATTAAGAGGGTTTGCTGATTAAAAAGTAAAGGTAATATGTACTGTGATATACAGAGTTTTGTTAACTGAAAAAAAAAAGGATTCTCTGTGAATGTATGTAAAATGCAGATGAGATGCAATGTGTATGTGAAACTGCAAAAGAAAGAGAAAAGAGACCAAAGTAAAAGTGGTTTAGTTTGTGTATGTTGTTAAATAAAGAGATTAAGCTGAGAACTCACTGGAAACACTGTCTCACTGTGTCTTCTCTGTATCCTGTATTCAGCTGATCTAGGCCCTGCTCACCCGGGGTCGCAAACTGTTATAGCCTAACCCACGCCTGGGGAGTGTAACAGTTAGTGTTTTTACATGGTACTTACAGTAGGATGTTCTACAGAGGGTTATTTGTTGAACTACACGGTAAGAACTGAGTAAAACCAGAGAAATAAGCTCTGCTTTCTTTTACAGTCCTTTTACTCCTTTATTAAGCAGAAAGTTCTGTTAGTTACACAGTGTTTTATATAGTACTTACAGTAGGATGTTCTACAGAGGGTTATTTGTTGAACTACACGGTAAGAACTGAGTAAAACCAGAGAAATAAGCTCTGCTTTCTTTTACAGTCCTTTTACTCCTTTATTAAGCAGAAAGTTCTGTTAGTTACACAGTTTTTTACATGGTACTTACAGTAGGATGTTCTACAGAGGGTTATTTGTTGAACTACACGGTAAGAACTGAGTAAAACCAGAGAAATAAGCTCTGCTTTCTTTTACAGTCCATTTACTCCTTTATTAAGCAGAAAGTTCTGTTAGTTACACAGTGTTTTACATGGTACTTACAGTAGGATGTTCTACAGAGGGTTATTTGTTGAACTAAATGGTAAGAACTCAGTAAAGAGAAATAAGCTATTTCTTCTCTGTTATCAGGTATTGACCTTTTATTTTTAAATCAAATAAATAGAGACTGATTAAAATGAACAGTATTGGTACTTATCATGTTACTGGGGTTAGTACCTCACACTTACCTGGTTATTACCTAGAACCTGCGAGATATTTCAGTGTAAGGAAACTGTATTGGTACTTATCATCATGTTACTGGGGTTAGTACCTCACACTTACCTGGTTATTACCTAGAACCTGTGAGACATTTCAGTGTAATTAAATTGAACTGTCCTTGTTCTTACCATCTTGTTAACCAACATAATTACCTAGTACTTTAGAGTTTGTACCACCGATGTACCTGTTTATTACCTAGTTCCATTTCAGTGTAATTAGGCAAGACTGTCCTGGTGCTTACCATCTTGTTACCCAAAATAATTACTTAGTACTTCCGAGTTTGTACCTCACTATTACCTGGTTAATACCTAGACATTTCAGTGTAATTAGGCAAGACTTTCCTGGTACTTACCATCTCGTTACCCAAAATAATTACTTAGTACTTCCGAGTTTGTACCTCACTATTACCTGGTTAATACCTAGATATTTCAGTGTAATTAGGCAAGACTTTCCTGGTACTTACCATCTTGTTACCAAAAATAATTACTTAGTACTTCCGAGTTTGTACCTCACTATTACCTGGTTAATACCTAGATATTTCAGTGTAATTAGGCAAGACTTTCCTGGTACTTACCATCTCGTTACCAAAAATAATTACTTAGTACTTCCGAGTTTGTACCTCACTATTACCTGGTTAATACCTAGACATTTCAGTGTAATTAGGCAAGACTTTCCTGGTACTTACCATCTCGTTACCCAAAATAATTACTTAGTACTTCCGAGTTTGTACCTCACTATTACCTGGTTAATACCTAGATATTTCAGTGTAATTAGGCAAGACTTTCCTGGTACTTACCATCTCGTTACCAAAAATAATTACTTAGTACTTCAGAGTTTGTACCTCACTATTACCTGGTTAATACCTAGAACTTAGGGTACTGTAAAAGAAAGCGTTACCAATTATTTTATATTTTTAAACCATGTTAAATTATATTAGAGTAGAGGAAAGTCATTGTTAATGACGTTATTGTACTTGGTCTATTTCGGTTTAAGCATTGTGCAGGGCATAGCCGTATTACTGATTTTGTATTTTTGCACTTGGGCTATAAGCTCAATATTAAATATTTCGTTTGCTTAGAAATTATTTTATATTTTTAAACCATTTTAAATTATATTAGATAAGAGGAAATTCGTTCAAACATCATTTTTGTAGGCCAGGCTTTTGTAACCGATTTAGCCCCTACTGTTGCCACATTACCCCTTACGTTTTATTATATAAATCAGTTTCGAAGAGCCTGCATTTTTTTTTTATCATGTATAATAGAGGTCTGCGCGAGACTGATTTTTAAACCCACTCTTCCACGCTCCCGCGTTTCTGTCTCGTTACCGCTCCGCAAAAAAATTGCTTCTTTTAATCCCGCGCCCGCCCGCCACATACACATTTCTGCCGCTCCCGCCCCACGTTCCTAATATAAATTAAATAAACTACATTTAATGCTTCAAATTTACTTATATATTTATTAAAACAGCAGCGCTGAATACTGTGGTCCCGTTCCTTACCCCAGTCCAAACACCATCGGTGTGTGCGTGTGTGTGTCGGTCCATCCTGCGCGTTGAGAGTTTTCTTTAGGTTTTTTTTTTTTTTTTACAATTATTACAGTTTTCTTGCTCCCGCATCGTCTGGATTAAACTCCCGCTCCAGCCAATAACAGTTCAGTTCTGTCCCGCGCGCAAGATATTCTGACGGGACCCGCTAAAACAGAAGTGGTTAGAGTGAGGTGGAACTCTGGAAAGGAGAAAAAAAACGAATATCCGAATACCAAAATTAAAAACCGAATACCTACTCAACGAACGAATATCCGAATACCCGAATATTCGGGTCCAGCCCTACTGAACAGTAGCTTTCAGAGTAGGGAACATGTCAGCATCAAGTTGCTTGTATACGGCCAGCATGTCCTCAACATCACCTCCAGTCTCGTTCTTGCGCTTAAAAAAGTTGCTGGCCACCATCACCTCCGCTGGCTTAAGGTCAATGTTATAGTGCAATGCCAGTGCTGACAGGAGAGGCACAGACAAGAACTGCTCAGATTTTGGAGAGCATGCCTGAATCCCACAGAGAAGCTCCTCACTTACATCAGAAAACCTCTTTTCCAGTTCTGCTAGCATTCTGTCTAAACAAGGAAACAGTAGCCTCTGTTTGAGGTCATCTGCATTGAACTAGTTGCCTCACTGCCTGCCCCAGCCCCACAAGTAGACTCCACCACATAGTCCACCATTCTCTTAGTTTTACGTCTCTGCTTAGACGATTCATCAGAGACGACCAGTTTGTTAGCATCACAAATTGCCAATGCTCTGGCATGCAGCTCACCAGCAGTGGAGTCACTGCGCTTCTCCTTAAGGGAGTCGGTGACTGCGTTTTTGTACTCCATGGCTCTGGCAAGGTCGATGTTCTCCTTCTGCAGATACAAGTGCAAACCTGCACATAATGACAGGAGAGTGTGGAACATGACAAGCAAGTACACAGAGGAGAATTTGCAGAGTTTCACTCTCAGTCCCACAGCCAAAGGTGTATTAATACCAAGGAGGCATTCAATGATGTCAAGAACACAATTTACTGAACGGAGTTGGCATGCCCAACGTGTGCTTGACAACTGGACAAGTTCAGTTTGCTGTAACCCTAGTCTTGTTTGTGTCTCTACAAACTTGTGGTGGTTCACCAGTGATGAACTGAAAAATGAGTAGACACTTTCCAATATTTCAAAAAACTCTCTGGCCTCAGAAATTGCCCTGCATGTGTGACATGAAACAAGGTTCAATTCGTGGGCATAACAATGTACATACACTGCTTCGGGGTGTTTCTTTCTGAAATGGGCCTGGACACCGCCCACAGCCCCACTCATCACTGCTGCACCATCGTACGTTTGAGTCACACATTTGAGATCTCCAATGCCATTTAGAGCTAACTGTTGCTCAATGGTGTTGGCAATTGACTCAGCATCAAAGCCCATCAACTCTGTTAGGGCTAGAAATCTTTCTTTAATCATTCCGCCTGTGACATACCTCACACAGAGTGATAGCTGTTCCCTTTTTCCATCCCTGGCTTCATCAGCCATAATGGCAAACATCTGCGCTTCCCTCATCTCCTTCACAATAGTTGCAGTGACCTCCTCTGCACAACACTGTACCATTTAATTCCGACTGCAACTTGAAAGATATGTTGTGTTCAGTGGAGGAGTGTAACTTTTGAGAAATGGGTCAAATTTCTGCACCAGTTTGAAGCATTCTGCAAACATTCCTTTATCGTGGCTTTCACAAGACTCATCGTGACCCCTGAATGGAATTCCCTGTTTCCTCAACAGGGAGGTTACTGCTACAATGCGTTTTAAGTACTCCCTTCTCTCTTGCACTTCAGTGGAAGTAGCACTCTCAATTTGTTGTACGACACTACCCTTCAAAAGACTTGATTTGTAGCTCTGCCAACAAATGACACTATCTTTATGGGACTGTGAGGATTCATGCTTGTGGTAGAAGCTGAGTGCCTTCCTCCAATTTTTCACACCACCACAAACAAACACGTCCTGTTTTAAATTTCGCCCAAACACCCTGCATGCATAGCAGAATGCAGCATCCCTTTTACAGGAGTATTCAAACCAATTAAAGCTTTGAAACCAGTTGAACTGGAAGGCCCTTTTTTGTGTGCCAAACACACTTTGTGGGTATTGGGCTAGCTTTACTTGTTTAGGACCTGTGTTTCTGTCACCTAAATCTAAAACTGTCTCTGTCGAAACTGATGCTGATGCTGCTGCCTGTTCTTGTTCTGCTTCTCCACTGAACTCCCTGTCACCTTCACCAATATGCTCCTCCTCCTCTGTTTCTGTAGCAACATGATTCAGAAAAAATAAATAAAAATAAAATTATATATATATATATTATATATAAAAAAAAAAATATATATATGGGTCAATGACGTTTTAGTAATAGGGTGGTGCAACCACAGCTAATACCACCATTGTATGCATTAAAGGAGCGAGTTGATTATCAGCACATTATAAGTACATTCATTGACCCATATATATATATAAGACATAACAAAGCTATTAATTTACAATATTAACAGTATTTGGATGAAATAATATACAACAGTGGCCTGTTTTTATTCTTCTTACCCGCTACTTGTATATGTTCCTCCCTTTCACAGTCCTCACTCTCTCTATCCTTCTTCTTTTCTCCTAAAAACATTTTATTGTAAGCCTACTAGCAGTCTTCAAATATTAACACGTTTCTTAATGTAGCTGTGTTAATAGACAAACAATTATATAACCCTATAATTGATGGGAGAAGCTATTTCAAATAAGCCACTACCATTCCTTACCAGGTCTCTCTGCTCATCTTTTTCTCCATTAAATTCCATCTTAAAATTCAATGAAAGAGGATAGCTACTGCAAGCCACATTAAGGGACTATTCTATTGACTGTTATAAACTGACAAAACTATTTCAGTCTTTTTCTCTCTCACCTGAAGTTGAGCGTTCACCTTTGTTCTTAAAAAAAGAACGTATGTCCATCTATGGAAAGACAGACAATCGGTCAGATTTTCCCAATGTTCCATTAACTAAATGCAACTGACTTGGCCAACTACAGCTCTCCAAATGCACGGTCTAACGTTGGGGAAGTTCACTCGGCTGCACTCTTTACCCATATTTCATTCACAAGGTTTCAAAGTAGGCTAAATGCCCTCCAGCATTAGCCAGCTAACTTTAACTAAGCTACGAAAAGCTGCTGCATCAAGGCATTGCCACACACACATTCGCTTATAACCGGACCAATCTAGGATTGAATTATCAGTGAACCACAACGCCATGATGTATTATAATCAGTCGACACACGTCTACTGAACACTGCAAAAAATCCATTGGCAAAAAATAGACAAAATATATGTAAATTAAGATGTAAATGCTTATATTAAGCAAACTAATCTGCCAATGGGGTAAGATTTTTTTTCTTATTAAGATTTCTTAAAATAAGCAATCACAAAGTCCCAAAATGAGTGAAGTGAATCTTAAATCAAGTACAAATCATTGTGTTTTTAGCATGTAAACTGAAAAATTTAATTAACTTGAACGGTTAGTTTTTTTGTGCTTGTTTTGAGTTCAAATGACTTAAAATAGGGTAAAAATTCTAAGTAAGACTGATTAAGTTCATTATACTTAAAATAAGCAAAATAGTCCTAAAACTTGCAATGCCTAGTAAGTCAAAAATTCTTATCAGAGAAAAAAAGATTTATTGCCTTAAAATGACTTAATTTTACTTGTTAAGATTTTTTTTTTGCAGTGAAGAAACATGCCTTCTCACCCCAGCTCAGGTGCTGGCTGCCTCGCAGATCCAGAAATGTAGAATGTGAACAGCTAGCTTACGACCAGAACAAAATGCCAAGCTGTAGACAATTCTAGCAGCAAGCAGTCGCGTGAATGTGCCAACCAATCAGAAGAGATATAGTTGATAAGTGGACTGGTCACAAGCCTCGTTTTGAAGCAGGGTTGCCAGATTGGCCAGTCGAACCAAAGTATTGCGCAGATGCAGAGCAAGTTTTTTTTTTTTTTTTTTTTGGCCCAACCACCACCCCCCTCTTCGGAGGACAATTAATACTTTATTTTTATTTATTTATTTATTTTATTTATTATTATTATTATTATTATTATTATTATTATTATTATTATTATTTATTTATTATTTTTTTTTTTATTATTATTTTTTTTATATATATATATATATTTTGTGTGGATATAGTTGTGGGAGTTCAGGGTTGGAAGGATCGGAGTGTGAGGTACAGGAGGGGGGTACAAGAAGAAGAAAAAGAAAAGAGAAAAAAAAAAAAAAAAAACTAAACAAAAAAAACAAACAAACAAACAAACAAAAAAAATAATAAAATAAAATAAACATAAAATAAACAAACATACATATATACACATACTCACATATCTAACTATACATATGCTTATACATATACACACATACATAAATATACATACATATTAATACATACACATAAATACATACACACACACGCACAGTTACTTCTATTCTATTGTTTTTTGCAAAAATATGTCATGTGTTACGGATTATGTCATGAAATGCCTACCACAATGGAGGCAAGAAACCGCCACCATGCCCCTGCGATCCAGAGGCAGATAGGGAAGAACCCAGTGGACCCAGACCATCCACAGCCCATTAGGAGCCCAGAAGACCCGCGGCCACACATCCCGATGGTAACCATGTGCACACCCCAGATGAGGACGGGGGAGACTCCAGACGAAGCCCCCATGGCAAAGAGCAAGAGTCCAGAGAGCCAAAGGAAGCGAGCAGCCCACCCCTCCGGCAGGCCAGCACCCCCTGCACGAGCCGAGCATGCGGCCCCCGAGATCCCAAGCACCCGGGAACAGCCCGACACCCGGCAGGCCCCCCCTCCCACGCCAAGGGGGCCCAAGCCACCCCCAGGCCACAGCCACCAAGGGGGCGGGCCAGAGACCACATTAGGGCATCCGGCCACGCACCCATGGACCCACGGACGCCCACCCCCCCAGGAACGGCAGTGACGATCGGCGGAGAGCAGCGTGGAGCGGTAGGGAGGGCAAAAACCCGCCCTACGCAACCATGTCCCACAGGTGTCCATGCTCAGTCAGCCCCAAACCCAGGACCAACTGTTCACGCACACATGCACATTCACACACCCGTCACACACACATCCGTCACACATACACCCGTCGCACACGTGCACATTCACTCACAGACCAGTCACACACACCAGTCACGCACACCAGTCACACACACCAGTCGCACACACCAGTCGCACACACAGAACATACATAGACACCTAATGCGGGCATGCGGGCACCAGTACCGAGCCAGCGGCAACCCAGGGAAGCAGCCAGCCCGGCCCCGAACAACCACCCGACCCACACCCCAGGCAGGGTGCACGAAACCAGGGTGTGAGAAGACCTGACCCCCCTCCTTCCCCCACCCAGCATGTTGCAGTGATATGAACGTGTATAATGAGAAGAATGAATGAAAGCTACAGTGCTATTAAAATTGGAGGGACAGCTGTAATATGAGAACTGAATAACAGCACCCAACCACACTGCCCCCCCAAAGGCCCTCAATGTCTAAAATGCAAAAATAAAATTGAGGAGCAGGGAGCACCTGCCCCCCAAAACCCTATGTGTAATATGATGTGTGTAAGCTGTATGATGAGTTTGTATGTGTAATGCGATGTTAGACTGAGTAGGAGTCGGGGAAGGGCCAGGAAAGGACTGAGGGGCAGAGGACTACCCCCCGGAGGAAGAGAGCCAACTACTGCTGGCTCACTAGGCACCCAGTTCCATACACCCAACCGCAGTACAGGGAAGGCAAGTCCAGGGTGTAGAGCGGCTACGGCCCCAGGACACCGCCGTAGAGCAAGTTTTTTGCATAATATAATGTTTAAAAAATGTGTTGAGCCAGGGGGTGCTGAGCAACCTCACGGTGGTGCTCTAGCACCACTAAAAATACCCTAGCCTCGCCCCTGGTGTCACTTTTGTAGGAATCTATTCCACAATGACGAAGGAAAATCCGTTCAAACCGGTCACAGTATTCAGCAGCTGATTCCCCTTTCTTTTGCTTGCAGTTACTTATCTGCCCCCAATCAGTGGTCTTGCGGCATTTCTGGCTAATCCAGTCTTTGAACACCTCCCACCCCTTGTTAATGTCCTGCCCATTATCACCTAGACACCTTGTTGGCAAGCTTTCTACTGTCAGTGATATTAAGGACTTGACTTGCTATTGCAACAGCATCATTAGGGTGTAGTGAATAAAGATGTCTCTTTTTTTCAATAAGGTCAATGAAGTCAAGGCCCATTTCTCTTGGGTGTTTAAACTCTTTGGACAGTCTGTCCAAAGTGGATGCATCCAATGGAATGTACCCTTGTTTCCTTGAATTCACCACCCTTATTAAGAACCTCAGCTGACCTGATTGTGACTGGTCTCATCTGAAAAACCTTGTTGTGTATGGGTTCAGAATCTTCATCAGAGAATGAAGACTCTGATCCATCTGAGTTAAATGTGTTCAAGTCAGGATACAGCCCAGCAAACATTGGAGCTTCATCCTCTGTATAGCATGGCTGACCTGGAGGAGGAGCTACAGGTGGGGGACGACACTGGGGCTTAGGTTTGCAGTTAGCATGTAGCTGTTCAACCTCAGTCAGTGATTGTTGCAGCTTTATACACGATTTTTGAGCATTTAGCGAAGCTGTTTTGTGCTTTTTGCATTCATTGGTTAACTCTAAGACCTTCCCTTCCGCTTCTTTTAACTTTTCATCCATAGATTTCAATCTGCTTTCCCAGTGTTGCTTAATAACAAAAAGGCATTCTTTAACTGAGTTATGCTTGATGCCTAGACCTAAAGCTGTTTTGCACTCATCAAGAGTCCATTCTGTATCAGCAGAGAAACCTTTGGATGAAAAGTATTGAATTCGCTTTTGTTCATTTGTCTGCTTATTTGCTATGTCATTGATTAGTTTTTCAAACTCAGAGTCAGACCACTTAGGCATTTCAGACCCCCCCGTAACTAAGGTGCTGTTTTTATAGTTAAGAGGTTTCCAGGAATCTTTAGCATTTTTCTGAGCATTTTTGCCTTTAGAGATCATGGTGAGATAACTAGTGACAAACAATCCAATCAAACAAAGCCAAAAACACCTTTAACAGTAATAAAACACCAGGTTTTATCAGTAACAAACGATAATTCAAAACGCTAGGTTTTAACAGTGACACAAACAAACTTCCCTCAAGCAGAAGATTACAGCCACAAACACTAGGTTTTATCAGTAACAAACAAAGACTACAATTTTAACAGTAACAAAACAGTACAGTTCCCTCAGAACAGAGGATTACAGCCACAAAACGCAAGGTTTCTATCAGTGACAAAACAGTAAACTTCTCTCATAAAGAGAGGATAACAGTTACAGTAACAGTAACAACTCATAGAGTAACAGTAACAACTCCTAATCTCTAGAGAGGCTAAACTTTACTGACTCCTTAGTCTTATAAAACCAGAATTTATCTTCAGTTCAGGATGGCGTTTACTCACCAAGTAGGTTTTAGTAGGCCATCCGGGTCACGGCACCAAGAAATTCGGCCTTCAGGAACCAGGTGTCCGATTCAGGAGTCAGGAGTTCAGAGTTGACTTGAGTTTATTGACACACACAGAGAGTATGGGTACAGCTCACAGTCGATCAGAACCAATCTGACTAGGGATATTTTGAGGGGACATTATATACATTGAATCCTGCTTTGAACACTGCAGGGTGGTCACTTTAATGGGGGTTTCAAATTAGCATATAAACGATGAGGGTCCCTGCAGAGACAAGTGGTCAGTTATCAGTTTGGGTCCCTGCAGAGATGAATGGTCAGAGATAGTGGAGGATTGACACCTCAAGTTTTGTAGCAGACATGATGGAGCCACAATTGGGGGAATAGGAGAGGGTGAAAGAGTTAAAGTATAATTTGTTATGGGCAGAATTCTATCACTTGTCATAACAAGGTGGTTATAATGGTGATAATGAAATTTCCCATGTCAGATGTTATTCGTGATAACACACAAACAAATGTTCTATTGCTTTTATACAACCGTTTTTTTTTACAAATTGAATAAAGAAAATAAATCGAAGAACTTTAAGAACTTCATGTTGAATATGCTTTAATGTGGACTGTGCCTTCCACCAAAAAGTAGTTCCACAAAAACTGTAACAGAACTGAAACGTTCTGGCTGTCAGACGGCAGTAACCGAGTGATTTTCTTTCCCTTTTTTCCACAAAAGATGAGCCAGTGCTACGGGCGAGCGTGCCGCGGCTGAGCGCTAGCCTGTGCTAAGCTAACCCTGCTGCGGGTGTTCTGTGTATATACGCCGTTACTTGGCAACGCTTCGGCGGAGTGATACAAGTTTAGTGTGAGAAGTCCGTGATGTTATCACAAATATCAGATTGGCTAGAACACTTCTCAACCAATCTGTCACGAATGACCCAGGCAGGGAGACGAGGAGACGGACACAAGTGCAGGTAGGGCGAAATAAATAAATAATTTATTAAATAAATAACAAAGAATCACAAAGAAACAAGTAAACACGTAACAAGGATAATAAACCAAAATAAACGAGGGAGACTAGAGAACATAAACAAACAAGAGATAATAATAATAAACAAACAGGGAATAACAACAAGGAACTAAACTCGATAAAATAATAACTAACAAACAAACCGTGAGTAAATAAACAAAGAAGCAAGCTAGAGACTTAATAAATACAAAACAAAACTGGGCAGGTATAAATACACAAATAACCAATAACCAAAACAAATCAGAGAACCTAAACTAAACTAACTAGAGAATAAAATAATAAACAGGGAATATATACAAGAGAAGGACTAGAAATAAACAAGGAAATAAACAAGAAGCTAGGGGGGGGGGGGCAGCATGTTTTAACAAGGGAGGTAGACAAAAAGGGAAAAAAATAAATAGATAAATATTACACAAGCTCAAGTGCAAAACAAAGCTCATCATCAATTACGGAGCAAATCGCCTCTCCATACAATCAATTAAAATCCTTGATTTCAGCAATCTTTTAAAAAGTACAATCGCATCACAATCTGCTATTTGTGCTACTCTGTTCTTCCTGCTAATGTAGGCTGCCATCTTAGCCTGTCCAAGTATAAAATTTAGCAGTTGGCACTTGGATTTTTCCGCTTTAATATATTTAAAACCAAGAATTAAGGTCTGCACAGTAAAAGACACATTAAAAAGGTTAAAAATATGCTGTAAAACATCAAACAGGGGACGCAACCTAAAACACAATGCATGAAAGCATGAAAAACAGTTTCTCTTAGTGAACAGAAAGGACAGTCTGGAGCAGTGGATCAAAAATGGAAATAAAAGAGTTAACAGAAATGATGCCATGTTAAATTCTCCACTGTAGGTCAGCATTTTTTTGGTCAATGGTGGCTTGTACAAAGACCTCCACTCTGGCTTTAAATCAACACTCAGAGATCCATCTTCTTTTTATTTAGAACCTTTACACAGGCTCTATAAAGCATTCTACCTGAGGCTGTGGACAAGTTCATGTTCAGTTCCCCCTTACACTCCAGGAGGGGCCCATCACAGTCCTGTAGCACCGGAGCAATGGTGAGATCGGGAAAGGGATCATCACCGGCTGGGAGAATGAGTCCAACACCAAAATCCCTTAGCTGCTGTTGCTCCTCAGGAGTAAGGAGCGATCTCCAGTGATGCAGGAACCGAGCCACCACCCGCAGAGAGCGCATCCCCAGACGCGCAGCGAGAGGCTCTCCTCATTGGTCAAGAGTCAAGTCAAGTCAATAGTCAAGAGGCTTTTATTGTCATTACATCTGAGTACAGGTACGCAGTGTAATGAAATTACGTTCCTCCGGAACCATGGTGCAACATAGAACAACAAGCAATAGAAAACAAAGTGCAGGAGTGACGACAGTGCAACATAAAATTATAAAATTATAACACTAAATAACAATAAATACAATAAATACAAAGGACGAGACAATTTAAAGACAGTGACAGGACAGTGCAGTACCGATACGGTATAATAAAGTGTATAGTGAGGATAAGGTGCAGAGATGTGTAACATACTGTGACATATAGAACATATATAATCACAGCAGTTACTGAGGTAGAGAGTTTTTAAGAGTGCAGCAAATATTGCTGAAGGGAATAAAGTCATGTCAGCCCCTGTGTGCTGACTGGGTGTGTGTGTGGGGGTGAAGTTCAGTTCTTTGTGTGTGTGTAAAGGGGGGGTGGGGTGTACAGTTTAGTTTTTGTGTGAGCGTGTTGGGTGAGTGGTGGGTGGGGTGGGGTTCAGTTCTGTCTCTGTGCGTTGAGAAGTCTGACTGCCTGGTGGATGAAGCTGTTGGCAGAGTCTAGTAGTGGAGGCTCGGATGCTCCTGTATCTTCTGCCGGACGGCATCAGAGTGAAGAGTCCGTGTGAGGGATGGGTGGGGTCATCCACAATGCTGGTTGCTTTGCGGATGCAGCGTGAGGTGTAGATCTTGGTGATTGAGGGAAGAGGGACTCTGATGATCTTCTCAGCTGTCCGCTCTATCCACTGTAGGGTCTTACGGTCTGAGGTGTTGCCGTTCCCAAACCAGACGGTAATGCAGGTGCTCAGGATGCTTTCTACAGTCCCTCTGTAGAACATGGTGAGGATGGGAGGTGGGAGATGTGCTTTCCTCAGTCTCCGCAGGAAGTAGAGGCGCTGCTGGGCTTTCTTGGTTATGGAGCTGGTGTTGAGGGACCAGGTGAGATTCTCTGCAATGTGAACACAGAGGAACTTTCTTTGGCACAGAGACGATGGTGGTCGTCATGAAGCACGTCGGCACGATTGCAGTACTCAGAGAGATGTTGAAAATGTCTGTGAGAACATCCGTGAGTTGTTCTGCACATCCTCTGAGCACTCTGCCAGGTATGCTGTCTGGTCCTGGGGCTTTCCGTGGGTTGACTCTGAGTAGAGTTTTCCACACATCAGCTGAGGACAGGCACAGTACCTGGTCTTTTGGAGGAGGTGTGGTCTTCCTTGCTGTCGTGTAGTTCTGTGCTTCAAACCTGGTGAGCTCAGGCCCTGCAATGTCCACAAGCGGACGTAATAGTGCGCATGCGCCTCATCTAAGGTACTTAAAGTGACCGTTACAGTAACGCCGAACTCCAGCAGAAACTAGAGCTCTTGTCAGCGCAGGCGTAACTCCAACAGAAATGTCCAGACGAGAACCATGAAGCAGTGGTTCTTCTAGCAGCCAATGCAGCGAGTTAGTGTTCAGTTTAGCAGTCTCAAAAAAAACCCAAATCCTAAAAAGTCCACAATAAAAACAATCCAGGTTAAAAGTATCCAGAGAGGCAGGGTTCATTAAAAACAAAGTTCTGTCCAGCCCTAGTCCACTCACAGTTTGCAGGGTTCTGCAGGCGACTTCCCTCCAGATCAGGTCTTTGGGTCCAGTAAGGAGTCTTTGGATGTACTGGAGGTGAAAGGCAGCGGTCCTGCTTGCAAGATGGACAAGACCCTTTCCACCCTCCTCCTTGGGCAGGTGCAGCACACATTGACGTATCCAGTGCAAACGGTCCCAAAAAAAATCTATTTGTAGACCCTGGATATCTGCCAATAAGCAAGGTGGGGGGTCAATACAGGCCAGCTTATGCCATAAGGAAGACGCAGCAAGGTTATTAATAACTAAAATACACCCCCTGTAGGACATCTGGGGGAGTAACCATCTCCATCTACTGAGACGACCCTTTATCTTTTCAAAAACTCCCTCCCAATTTGCTGTACTAGAACTGTGAATACCCAAATATTTAAAACCACCCGTCTTCCAGGCTAAACCATGTGGTAACACCGTCTCCCCACTTTCCCAGTTTCCAAGTAAAATAGCATCACTTTTAGACCAGTTAATTTTAGCAGAAGATAAAATCTTATAATCATGTAAAACCTCAATTAAAACAGACACATCAGTTTGATTAGTAATTAAAAGAACCAAATCATCTGCATAACTGGAAATGCGTATGGGAGTAGGACAGTTGGGTATGAGCAACCCAGTGAGCCTCTCTCTCAGCTTACAAAGCAGGGGCTCTATAGCCAAGGCATACAACATGCCTGATAAAAAGCAGCCCTGACGGATACCTCTAAAAACTTTAAAAGGGGCACACAAACT
>NC_064420.1:24792500-24842500 GCF_023375975.1 Astyanax mexicanus | reverse complement strand
ACACTCTCACACGTGCACTCTCTCACACGGGCACACTCACACGCGCATACTCTTTCACATGCGCACAATCACACGCGGATGCTCTAACGTGCACGCACTATCACGCATGCACACTCTCACACGCACACTCTCGCACATGCACACACTCTTACGTGCGCGCAGTGTGACACACGCACACTCTCACACGCCCACACACTCTCATATGCGCACACTCTCACACGCACACACTGTCTCACACGTACGCTCTCTCACGTGCACACACTCTCTCACATGCACACACTCTTACAGGCACACACGTACACGCGCATACTCTTTCATGTGCACACACACGCGAATACTCTCACATGCAACAATATCATGCGTGCACACTCACGTGTGCACACTCTCACGTGCATGTACTCTCACACGCACAATCTCACGCACGCACACTCTCACACTCACTTAATCTCACACACGCACTCACTCACTTTCACACGGGCACACACTTTCACACGCAAACCTACACTCTCTCACACGCACACAGTCTCTCATGTAAACACACTTTCACATGCGCACTCTAACACATACACTCGCGCACACACGCCCACACACTCTCATATGTGCACACTCTCATATGCGCACACTCTCACACACGCGAGCACTCTCACATGCGCGCGAGCACTCTCACGCACACACTCACACGCGCACACACTTTCACACGCGTACACACTCTCACGTGCACACACTGTCTTACACACGCACTATCACACGTGCACACTCTTACGTGCACATACTCTCACACATGCACACACTCACTTTTACATGGGCACAAACTTTCACACGCACACCCACACTCTCTCACGCGCACACAGTCTCTCACGTGCACACAGTCTCTCATGTGAACACACTCTCGCATGCACACACTATTACGCACACACACACACACTCTCACGCCCACACACTCTCATAAGCGCACACTCGCATATGTGCATACTCACGCACGAGCACACTCTCAGGCACGCACTCACATGCGAACACACTCTCACGCACACACTGTCTCACACGCATACTCTTTCACGTGCGCACACTCTCACATGCGCCTACTCTCACGTGCATGCACTATCAAGCGCACACTCTCACGCGTGCACACTCTCACGATCTCATGATTGAGTGCGTGTGAGAGTGCATGCACATGAGAGTGTGCACACGTGAGAGTGGGCACGTGATAGTGCATGCACTCTCATACGCTCTCAATCATGCACGCACTTTCACATGCACTTTCACATGTGCACACATTCTTTCACGCGCGCACACTCATGTGCATGCACTCATACGCACCCTCACTCGCGTGCACTTTCACATGCGCACACACGAGCACACTCTCTCACACATTTCTTTATTTTCTATTATCTATTGCAGATCTCTTGCATGTGGTTGGAGTGATTTATAGAGGCGGTTCTGAGTATTTTCTCTGGTGATGTTTTATCTAGTCTCTAATGCAGCATCTTCATTTCTTACATATTTCAGATTCTTGTTCCATTAAGTTTTATAATCATATTAAATGAAAGCTCAGTTGGATCTAAATCAATATTATCACAGAAAACAATAATATAAATATAATAAATCTTAGACTCTATTGTTTTGTATTCAGATCAGCACTCTAAGCTCTTACAGCACACTCTACTGACCTGGAGTATGTTTCCCAAAAGCTTCATAACTAGGGCTGTCAACGTTAAAGTGTTAACACAAGCCGTTAATTTGGAATCAGTAACACGTTACTTATTGTTTAATGCAAGTTAATGAAGACACCAAGTCTGTTGTCTGGCGGAGTGATTGAACAGCGGCGCTCTTGCAGTGTTCAGCAGTAACACTCCAGTTCAGACTTCCAGCTCCAACCTGCTCAGAGATTTCTCTCTCTGCCTTTGTCTCTCTCTCTCTCTCTCTCTCTCTGTCTTTCTGCCTCTCTCTCTCTCTCTCTCTCTCTGCCTCTCTCTCTCTCTCTGTCTTTCTGCCTCTCTCTCTCTCTCTCTCTCCCTGCCTCTCTCTCTCTCTCTCTCTCTCTCTCTGCCTCTGCCTCTCTCTTTCTCTGTCTTTCTGCCTCTCTCTCTCTCTCCCTGCCTCTCTGCTTCTCTCTCTCTCTCTCTGCCTCTGCCTCTCTCTTTCTCTGTCTTTCTGCCTCTCTCTCTCTCTGTATTTCTGCCTCTCTCTCTCTCTCTCTCTCTCTCTCTCTCTCTCTCTCTCCCCCTGCCTCTCTGCTTCTCTCTCTCTCTCTCTCTCTGCCTCTGCCTCACTCTCTCTCTCTGCCTGATTAATCACATGCAGTTAATCACAGAATTTCGTTGTGATTAATCAGATGAAATTTTGAAATCGATTGACACCGCTATTCATAACGCTAAGAGCTTCGTTAACTGGTACTTAAGATTGGTCATTAATTAAAGAGTGTTTCCTAAACCCGTGCGTAATTATAGTACTACGTAAACTCTCTCATAAATTAATGAGTAACCCGACCCAGTCGTTATTCTGAAAGAACTTTAAGGGGATTCTGTTTGCAGTTCAGCACCTTAAACACCAGGGAAGAAAAAAAATATATTTCCATGGTTTAAGTATTATATTATATTACATTACATTATATCATTATTCCAACTTTGTCTGTAGCTTGTAGTCTAAGTGGTCATCTTTGAATTGACCAATTAAACCAACGAATAAATCATTAAAATCCAGATTAGCGATAGTAGAGCTCTTGACAGTAATACTGCAGTGAATGCAATCAATGAATCATCATTTCTGCAGATGATGCTCTCGGTTTAAGCAAAGCTGCAAAGTCTGTGCATTCTGTAATCAGGCTGTTAGTGTACCATACACACACTTATACCCAATTCCCACCAGAGAGGGCTTTACTGCACAACACAATATATTTCCCTGCTATTGGGAAAATCCCTGGTACTGAAGATGCAGTGCACGGGACGCCTGCGGTGTCTTTAATCACACCTACACGTATTGTAAAGGGGACTCTGCAGTGAATGTGCAGGTAATATTTAATACTCAGGGACTTTTAACCAATCATTATGGTCGTTCATCTGGGCAAAAATCAACTTGCAAATAGAGTACCAGTCAAAAGTTTGGGTACGTCTCATTCAATGTTTTTTTTTTTTTTTTTTTCATTTTATTGATTTTATTTTATTAAAACATGAAAACAATTTATTGACGCATATAGGGTTGGGAGGTATTGAAGTTTTTCATACCTTCATACCAGTGGCGGATGCTGGTCTTTTAAGAAGAGGAAGCTCAATTTTGCCCTGCATCTTAAAATGTGTTGGTTTATTTATATGTAAATTCTACCCTCCCTGAGATGGTTTCATCAAGAGGCCAACAGTACATTTTATTTGTTACAGCACTTCCAGTCAGCCAGCTCACTTTATCATACCAGAACAGCTGAAAATACTGTTACTTTTCCCCACCTTTTACACCAAATTAATGTGAGCAGTTGATCTGCTGTTTAAGTTTTTCTTCGTAAGGAGGACTATTAAATGACTTCGCCAAAATCCGGTCCATAACATTAAAACTGGCTGACATTATGTGCAGTTTGCTACCTAGCTAAGGACTGGCGCGAGGCTAGTGTGAAGTGTGTCCGTCTGTGAGTGCTTTGTGACGGTGGAGGGGCTCAGCAGCTCCCGCTGGACAGAAACTGCGATAGAACTCAGAAACTGCGATAGAAGTCAGAAAGAGTGATAGAGGTCAGAAAGAGTGATAGAAGTCAGAAAGAGTGATAGAAGTCAGAAAGAGTGATAGAGGTCAGAAAGAGTGATAGAAGTCAGAAAGAGTGATAGAAGTCAGAAAGAGTGATAGAAGTCAGAAAGAGAGATAGAAGTCAGAAAGAGAGATAGAAGTCAGAAAGAGTGATAGAAGACAGAAAGAGTGATAGAAGTCAGAAAGAGTGATAGAAGTCAGAAAGAGAGATAGAGGTCAGAAAGAGTGATAGAAGTCAGAAAGAGTGATAGAAGTCAGAAAGAGTGATAGAGGTCAGAAAGAGTGATAGAAGTCAGAAAGAGTGATAGAAGTCAGAAAGAGAGATAGAAGTCAGAAAGAGAGATAGAAGTCAGAAAGAGTGATAGAAGACAGAAAGAGTGATAGAAGTCAGAAAGAGTGATAGAAGTCAGAAAGAGAGATAGAGGTCAGAAAATTGATAGAAGTCCGAAAGAGTGATAGAAGTCAGATAGAGTGATAGAAGTCAGAAAGGGTGATAAAAGTCAGAAAGAGTGATAGAAGTCAGAAAAAGTGATAAAAGTCAGAAAGAGTGATAGAAGTCAGAAAGAGAGATAGAAGTCAGAAAATTGATAGAAGTCCGAAAGAGTGATAGAAGTCAGATAGAGTGATAGAAGTCAGAAAGGGTGATAAAAGTCCGAAAGAGTGATAGAAGTCAGATAGAGTGATAGAAGTCAGAAAGAGTGATAGAAGTCCGAAAGAGTGATAGAAGTCAGAAAGAGAGATAGAAGTCAGATAGAGTGATAGAAGTCAGAAAGGGTGATAAAAGTCCGAAAGAGTGATAGAAGTCAGATAGAGTGATAGAAGTCAGAAAGAGTGATAGAAGTCCGAAAGAGTGATAGAAGTCAGAAAGAGAGATAGAAGTCAGAAAGAGAGATAGAAGTCAGAAAGAGTGATAGAAGTCAGAAAGAGTGATAGAAGTCCAAAAGAGAGATAGAAGTCAGAAAGAGTGATAGAAGTTAGAAAGAGTGATAGAAGTCAGATAGAGTGATAGAAGTCAGAAAGAGTGATAGAAGTCAGAAAGAGAGATAGAAGTCAGAAAGAGTGATAGAAGTCCAAAAGAGTGATAGAAGTCAGAAAGAGTGATAGAAGTCAGAAAGAGTGATAGAAGTCAGAAAGTGTGATAGAAGTCAGAAAGAGAGATAGAAGTCAGAAAGAGAGATAGAAGTCAGAAAGAGTGATAGAAGACAGAAAGAGTGATAGAAGTCAGAAAGAGTGATAGAAGTCAGAAAGAGAGATAGAGGTCAGAAAATTGATAGAAGTCCGAAAGAGTGATAGAAGTCAGATAGAGTGATAGAAGTCAGAAAGGGTGATAAAAGTCAGAAAGAGTGATAGAAGTCAGAAAAAGTGATAGAAGTCAGAAAGAGTGATAGAAGTCAGAAAGAGAGATAGAAGTCAGAAAATTGATAGAAGTCCGAAAGAGTGATAGACGTCAGATAGAGTGATAGAAGTCAGAAAGGGTGATAAAAGTCCGAAAGAGTGATAGAAGTCAGATAGAGTGATAGAAGTCAGAAAGAGTGATAGAAGTCCGAAAGAGTGATAGAAGTCAGAAAGAGAGATAGAAGTCAGAAAGAGAGATAGAAGTCAGAAAGAGTGATAGAAGTCAGAAAGAGTGATAGAAGTCCAAAAGAGAGATAGAAGTCAGAAAGAGTGATAGAAGTTAGAAAGAGTGATAGAAGTCAGATAGAGTGATAGAAATCAGAAAGAGTGATAGAAGTCAGAAAGAGAGATAGAAGTCAGAAAGAGTGATAGAAGTCCAAAAGAGTGATAGAAGTCAGAAAGAGTGATAGAAGTCAGAAAGAGTGATAGAAGTCAGAAAGTGTGATAGAAGTCAGAAAGAGAGATAGAAGACAGAAAGAGTGATAGAAGTTAGAAAGAGTGATAGAAGTCAGAAAGAGTGATAGAAGACAGAAAGAGTGATAGAAGTCAGAAAGAGTGATAGAAGTCAGAAAGAGAGATAGAAGTCAGAAAGAGTGATAGAAGTCCAAAAGAGTGATGTAAGTCAGAAAGAGTGATATAAGTCAGAAAGAGTGTTAGAAGACAGAAAGAGTGATAGAAGTCAGAAAGAGTGATAGAAGTCAGAAAGAGTGATATAAGTCCAAAAGAGTGATATAAGTCAGAAAGAGTGATAGAAGTCAGATAGAGTGATAGAAGTCAGAAAGAGTGATAGAAGTCAGAAAGAGAGATAAAAGTCAGAAAAAGTGATAGAAGTCAGAAAGAGTGATAGAAGTCTGAAAGAGTGATAGAAGTCAGAAAGGATGATAGAAGTCAGAAAGAGTGATAGAAGTCAGAAAGTGTGATAGAAGTCAGATAGAGTGATAGAAGTCAGAAAGGGTGATAGAAGTCAGAAAGAGTGATAGAAGTCAGAAAGAGTGTTAGAAGACAGAAATAGTGATAGAAGTCAGAAAGAGTGATAGAAGTCAGAAAGGGTGATAGAAGTCCGAAAGAGTGATAGAAGTCAGAAAGAGTGATAGAAGTCCGAAAGAGTGATAGAAGTCAGAAAGGATGATAGAAGTCAGAAAGAGTGATAGAAGTCAGAAAGAGTGATAGAAGTCAGAAAGAGTGATAGAAGTCAGATAGAGTGATAGAAGTCAGAAAGAGTGATAGAAGTCAGAAAGTGTGATAGAAGTCAGATAGAGTGATAGAAGTCAGAAAGAGTGATAGAAGTCAGAAAGGGTGATAGAAGTCAGAAAGAGTGTTAGAAGACAGAAATAGTGATAGAAGTCAGAAAGAGTGATAGAAGTCAGAAAGAGAGATAGAAGTCCGAAAGAGTGATAGAAGTCCGAAAGAGTGATAGAAGTCAGAAAGAGTGATAGAAGTCCGAAAGAGTGATAGAAGTCAGAAAGGATGATAGAAGTCAGAAAGAGTGATAGAAGTCAGAAAGAGTGATAGAAGTCAGAAAGAGTGATAGAAGTCAGAAAGAGAGATAGAAGTCAGAAAGAGTGTTAGAAGTCAGAAAGAGTGATAGAAGTCAGAAAGAGTGATAGAAGTCAGAAAGAGAGATAGAAGTCAGAAAGAGTGTTAGAAGACAGAAAGAGTGTTAGAAGTCAGAAAGAGTGATAGAAGACAGAAAGAGTGATAGAAGTCAGAAAGAGAGATAGAAGTCCAAAAGAGAGATAGAAGTCAGAAAGAGAGATAGAAGTCAGAAGAGTGATAGAAGTCAGAAAGAGTGATAGAAGTCAGAAAGAGTGATAGAAGTCAGAAAGAGTGATAGAAGTCAGAAAGAGTGTGATTTTTTAATCGGGTGTGGAGAGCTGATCCGCATGTTTGAATGGTTTGTCCTGTAGGAAAATGCAGGTGATTTATCTGCTGACACTGTTGTCTGACTGGCAATCTGAGAGACAGAACGTCATGCAGCCTGTAAACAGTAGAAGAAGCATCAAATCCCTGCGAGCCGCGCACCCATTAATCCACCTGCGGAGCTTTAAACACACGGATGAGCTCGCGTTCACGCTCGGGTTCAGGCAGACAATCTAAACTCTAGTATGCAGAACTATATCATTATTGTTATTAATTTTCCATTATTTTATATAGCAAGATAGTTAGATTTTTATTTCTCTGCTCGGACCCGACACGGCCCGAGGAAAGTGATGGAAAATATCGGGTCGAGTCCAGGCTCCAGAAAATAGTCTGTGATGTAGTCATCTGTTTTTTAATACTATTTTTATTTTATATAAAGCTATGGCATGATAATCACCATATAGCTAAGTAACAAAGTATTACTGTTAACAGAAGCGAATGAAATAACTGAAATTAATAAAAACGGTAATTAAAAGAAAAATTGAAAAAAGATTGAATACCCTCATTTTCGTGTTTGTTAATTTATTCATAAGCGCTGTTTCCAGTACAGCAGTTTAACAGCGGGTGGTGTTGTGCCATTTCTGCTCGTGAAGAGGAGCCGATATTCTGCGGGGGTCAGATTTCGGCAGCGCGCAGCGCTTCGTGGTCCGCAGAATTACTTATATTTACAGCGTTCGAGCTAGCGCTGAAATAACGACAGAAAACCCTGAGTAAACTGCAGAATTCTGTATGGGATTAGAATATGAGTGTGAAGGAGATAAAAACCCTGCTTTGTAGAGAGGAATATTTGAGAAGCAGCTGTAACTTTACCTGTGAGTAACTCATACACCAGAACCCCCCACGCTGCAGGATAAACTGATAAATCTGATCATTTCGGTGGTTGGTTGGTTGTTGGGGTTTTATTGCTACTCCAGCACAAATGTGGTTATTTGTGGTGATAATTTCGGTGAAAATTAGTGAAACCTGTAGAGTTTATTGAGTTTTTGCTGTATGATCTCCTCAGTGAGAATCCCCACCCCATAACCAATCAGTGAGCACCAACTGTTTCCCCCTTCTACTGCTCTTTCATTGTGGATGCGCAGAATGTCTTAGATGTCCCATTTTTCAAAGTACAGGTTTGGCACGTCAGGTTAATATAACGTCACCGTTTTACAATAGCGTCACCATATTTAAATACAGTGGTATACCGAAATACCGTCATACCGCCCAACCCTAGACACATATGGAACTATCTAGTAAACAAAAAAGTGTATGGCCTACACAATTTCCTGATCTAAACCCAACAGAGATGGTGATTTGGGATGAGCTGGAGCAGAACTAGCTCGTTCTTTACTCACGTCATTCGTTAGTTTGTTCATTATTCGCTATGTAGGGTAATTTACCACAGCAAAAATGTATGTGAGCCAGACGGACAAGAAAAACCAGAAGTCAGGATATCCAAATAAAATTTAGAATAAATTTAGAATTTAGAATAAAATTTACTGAAGAAAATCATTGAAGTATTACAGACACGCCAGTAGATGAATCAGACAAAAAGTAAGAAAATAGACAAAAGTATTACAGGAAAAATGTTGTAGATGGTCAAAAGTAAAGTATTCCGATCTCGAGAGCTACAGGAAAAGTCTGACTTTTCTGTCTATGCATTAACAGTTATACTTGAATAATAATTACATGTAAATCTACTTTACCAGGATACATGTTCTTATTGGTTCTATAAAAATCAATAATGACATAATTGTCTCTATGATTGGTTCTTCAAATGTATCAACATTACACTACTGATTAAGCATGACAATGCATTACATATGTTGCATCAAAAAGGTGTACGTCACAAAGTCCGAACATCATGTTGTTTTCCATTCCCGTGGCCTTCGGTGTCTTCTGGCCTGTCTGCGACTTTGCGCCACGTAGAACAGGCATGCGTAGGCTATCTAAGGAGAGGTTACTAGCACAATCACTCAGATAGCGGGTATCTCCCTCTGCAGTTGTCAACATCTTGTCCTTGCATCCTGTCGCAACATGAAACAACCTTCTCTTCTATATGTACATGATATTCTAACAACACAAAGATCCTAGTGGAACAACAGATTCTAAAAATAAAAACTGGTGTGTCTGCACAATTTATTGCTAATGATTACAGTCAAATGATTATATTTATTGAATGATCATAATTATCAAATAAAAGGATATAAGTGTAAATTAAAGGATATACATGTCCAGAATCCATGGACAGGGGCTTCCCAAATCGCTCCCATCACTCCCCCGTTTCTAGACAACATGCAATCTCCAATTCCATGGCAGTCTACATGACATCTATGGACCACAGGAGTAATAACAGATGACCCCGTATCATATATGAGGTCAAGTGTCTCTTCATCCCAGCGATGGACATGCTGAGGCCTATTACCTTCAGTCCCCATGCTGAGACTCTCCCTGGGTCCCGTCATGCCCACCATGGCTCACAGAAGGCAGTCTTCATGGCGCCTGTCAATCATCTGTCTCTCAAAGGCTTTCAGCCTCTCATCTTCATACGCTGAGTTCACTGTAGGGCAAGAATTTCTCAAAACATATGACATACACAGACGTATCACTAGCCACATAAGAACCATCATCCCCACTATGCCCATCACCACCAATACTACATAAAGAATATAGTACCCAAAGGTATAAATCAGGTTCCCTCCCCACTCTATGAAGTCATGCCAAGCTGTTATTGCCGTCTCCCTAATTGATTCTGTTGACAGTTTGATTGTTGCTCCGATTCCTGATACCAACACCCAAGCTATTCCCAAACTACTCGGCCCAGTAATTGGTTGGGAAAGAAACTCCCCACTTTTCCAACCAATTACTGGGCCGAGTAGTTTGGGAATAGCTTGGCTCTGCTAGTTTCTGGGAGAGATCTAACCCCTGGATCATCAAACACGTAGCGATTAAGTTGGCCATCAATGTCAAACCAAGTATTGTTTGACAGTGCTTCTACCTGTGGGGGCCACAGAAAGTTGGAATACTGATCCAAATTATCAGTGGTGCTCGGAACCACTTTATTAACTTTAATGCTAGTGATTACTTCAGTTAGGACCGGAAACATTTGTAAGTGCATCCAAGCTGTCATATTATATATTACAGAACGCTTACTACAGCACTTCTGCTCGAGCAGGTCATGCAAGGTTGTCAAATTGACCACAGCTTTTTCTGCCAGGAATGAAGCCAAATTATATTGAGCATATACCTCAGACAGCTCAGACCAGGTATAGTTAGGATGGATTAATGATTGCTTACACATAGGCTGGTAAAGAGTTGCAACATGTTTAAAGGGTTCAGTTTTATTCAGTCGTTGCACACATTCTGTCACCTTATTAGGGGGGAAGTTTAACTTGAACCATAACTTAATGTTATCCCCAAAGCATTGCTCTACCCTTACCGTTTCTGTCCAAGGACTATACCCCCCCTGGATTCTTGGCCACAAAATGTATAATGCATCAATTTCTGGTAGGCCCATTTGACTGTTTCTTAAATCAAATTTATCTCTATCAATCTGTCCAACCCGATCACATACAGCCCCATAACTCCTGTTCCTTTCCCACTGAACAGTATGGACCCTCATGTTTCTTACCACCCTCCAACGTTTAAGTAGATCACTGACCATTAAACGGTTGAACCACCCTGAAGATGATGGATCGTCTCGTGCCAAAACCTGTTTATTCCTGTATGACTTAGAAACAAACCCAACAACATTATTCACACCCCCATAAGGATATGCATATGACAACATGTCTTGGATCTGGTGCCTTAGGGGCAAAGTATGAGTGAATCAAAGTGGTTTTGTGGGTCTCATGCATACCTTCTGTTGTTCCACACTTAGACCTGACTGCCCCCCCCCCCTTTGTGGTGTCCTGATGGATGATCAATCGAGCTGACGACCTATTCTGGAAGTGCCCCATTCTTTCTGGCATTAACCAGCTTGTCATCCAACTCAGAGAGGTGTAATTGGAATCAAATACATTAACATTGCCAAATTCCCTCCATCTGCCCTTCTGAAGAATGAGGGTACTCTCTGGATAGTTTGGAGAGTGACCAGCCCAATAGGTCACAATTTCAAAAAAAGGTACCCTTTTCCCCCATTCCAACATTCTCTTTCTCAATGCGGCCTTAATTGTCCGATTTGCTCTTTCAACCGAGCCACTGGACTGGGGCCTAAAAGCAATGTGAAAGCGCTGCTTGACTCCAAGCAGTCTCATAGCCTCTTTCATTACTTTACCAGTGAAATGTGTACCTTGATCAGAGTCTATCTGCAAAGGCAGACCCCACCTCGTTAACAGCTCGCTGAGCAGAACCTTTGCCGTCGCCTCAGCTGAGCAGGACCTCAATGGAAAGCTCTCCACCCACCTAGAATACAAGTCCAAAACCATTAAAATGTAACAATATCCCCCACTCGGTGGAAGTGGACCAATGAAATCTATCTGAAGATGGGTAAATGGCCCCTGGGGCCTTGGTGCATGTCCTAAAGGTATTTTGAGCTTTGTTGGTGAATTAACCTTTAAGCATGCAATACATCGTTTACAAAAGTCAATACATGAAATGCGCAGTTTGGGCCACCACCATGTCTTAGAAATTAAAGCATACAGTTTTTCAGGTGCTGCATGTGAAAGGCTATGATACAATGAAATTAACTCAGTTCTTGCTGCCGTGGGGCAGACCACTCTGTCCTTAAATCTCCAAATGTTGTCTGGACCCAATTGGGCCCCCATTTTCCCCCACAACTCTTTTTCCTTGTCCTCTTCTGAAGCATATAAATCCAACATGTCATTCTGAGTCTCTGCTTCTTCTTCCTGTACCCCTGCTGCCATAACACAGTCCAGCTTTGCAGGAAGGAGATAAGCAGCAGCCTTTGCTGCGTTATCAGCTGCTCTGTTCCCTCAAGCTTCAAAACAATTCCCTCTGGAGTGGCCCGTGACCTTGATGACAGCTCCCCGGGCTGGGAGAGCACAGGCCTCCATCAACTCCTTTACCTGTTTCTGATTGGAAATTGGCAGTCCTGCAGAGGTGAGAAATCCTCTGCGTTTCCAAACAGATCCGAACTCCAAGGCCACGCCCTGGCAGTATTTACTGTCCGTGTACAGGTTTACCTCTTTTCCCTTTGATAGCTGCAAAGCCTTCGTTAAGGCCACAAGCTCAGCGACTTGTGCACTTGCATTCTCCAGGGATCCGCAATCCACTGTCTCCTCCATCTCGTTGACAACTGCCCATCCGGTGCGCCTTTTCCCATCGACATAAAAGCTGGACCTGTCAACAAACAGGTTCAGAGCGTCCTTGATGGGCTCTGCACCTAGGGGGCTGGAGGGACAATCTAGCATTATGCGTGCACAATCGTGTGGGGTTCCCTCCTCGGGAATCAGGGAGGCCGGGTTGACCTCAGTCCCAATGTCTGTTTTTATTTCCACATTTCTGCTCAGAAGTGCAGTTTCCCATTTAGCTCTACGCTGATTTGAAATAGAGCTTAAACGGGAGTTAGTCAACAGTTTCAAAATGTGGTGTGGTGTGTGTAAAATCAGTCTCTGGTGCAGTACCACACTGTGGTCCGGACAGCCCATTCAGCACAATCACATATCAGCAAGCACTGATGCTGTCCTGCCATGGAGGTTGGTATGGTTGCAGAATGATAGGAGACCATACCGAAACCTGGATGTCCTGGTACTCGTTGTCCCAGAGCTGCCGAGTAGGACTTCTGTCCCACCCAGATCCACAGATGAAAGGGTTTGTTCGGATCAGCATGCCGCAGTGCAGGTGCAGAGGCCAGGGTCTCTTTCAAGCTCACAAAGGCCTCCTCCATCTCCTCTGTCCAGTCGATGAGCTCTTTCCCCGGCTTCCCTCCGCGTAGAGCCTCGTTCAGGGGTTTGGACAGCTCGTTGTACTCTGCAACATACTGACGACAATAGTTTAAAAGTCCCATTACCTGCCTCAGCCCTTTCACGGTGGTTGGCTTGGGCATTTCGATGATGTCTTTCAGTCTCTCTGGCAGCAGCCGCCGCCCATGAGCGCCGATCAGTTGCCCCATATATACCACCTCAGGCTGTGCAAGCTGGGCTTTCTTCAGACTGGCTTTGAATCCTCCCCTCAGCAGGGCTCGAAGGACGGTCTGCACAGCAATCAAATGTCCCTGTTTGTTAGGAGAACAGACAGCAATATCATCAACAAACTGAATCAAGACAGATCCAGAGTCCTCTATCTCCTTTCGAACAGGATCCAGAAATTTTGCAAGTGTCTGATGAAAGAGTGTGGGGGAATTGCAATATCCCTGTGGCAAGCGTGTCCATGTGTATTGCTCCCCCCCACAAGTGAATGCAAACTTCAGTTGATCTTCAGAATTTATTGGACATGACCAGAATCCACTGGTCAGGTCCAATGTTGTGAAATAGGCATGGTTTGGTCCAATTTCATTAAAAATGGTTGCTGGGTTGGCGACTAGGGGGTGCAATTTTGGGGTTACTGCATTTAGAGCTGTATAATCAACAGTTAAACGCCAAGACCCATCACGTTTACGCACTGGCCAAATAGGTGAATTTGTTGGTGACTAGCATGGAATTACTATCCCTTTCTGGCATAATTCCTGCACTATTGTCTCTGCTGCTTGTTGAGCCTCTTTTATAAGGGGGTACTGTCTTTTAGCCTCATGCACAGGTCCCTGTACTCTAAGAGGCTCGACATTGGCTAAACCACAGTCATTTCTGTCCTTTGACCAAACCTTTGCAAACTTGGAGATGATGAACTTCCACTCTGCTCGTGTCTCCTTTACAGGCTGGGCTGCAGCAACATTCCTGTCCTTGTGGTGGTGACCCAAAACTGGCAAACAACCTTCTTTGATATCAGAAAGAGAAGATAAACAGATTACATCATTACAACCAAGGACAAGTTTTTTCTGAGAAAACAAAACATCAGCTTCAATTTCTTTTAACACATCAACCCCAATTAATGTACCCACATTGTTTTTTCCCACCCAAATGTCACCCATTTTACAAGGTTTGAGTTTTCAATCTCTAAGGGTACAGGAACAGACAAATTGAATTCTTCTTTGCCATTTAACCCTTCAATGAATTTAACCTTTGACGTGATTGGAAGAGGAAGATCTGTGATGGAGATCGACGCCCCTGTATCCACTAGAATTACGCACGAACGGCCTCCAATCCGTGCACGGACACAAGGTCTTAAGTCGGTCTGACCCTCACAGTCAGAGGCCCCACACCCCTATGGTCTAGACATCATGTTGCGGAACATAGCCACCTCCTCTGCAGTGAGTCTGTCACTTGCATCCGCAACATGTTTTGGTTTAATTTGGTCCAGGGACCTGGTCCCTGGTTTGCCATTCAAAATCCAACAATCCTCTTTTTCATGCCCCCTTTTCCGGCAGTGACTGCATCTTGGCCTGCTCGGACAATTTCGGGACATGTGTCCCTCTTTAGAACACCTGAAGCATCGGTCCCAGTTCCCCTGGGGGGTTTTAGGGTCCCCAGGGGAAGCGGGAGCGGCAGCAGCGGCAGCATGTGAGGTTTGTTGGTCATTTGAATTTTGCTTTCTCCCCCAAAAACGTGAACACCATGATACCAAATCATCCCATGAGCGCAAGTCTGCAGCTCCAGTTTCTAACATCCCACGATAACTCTTGGTTAACCCATGTGTGGCTGAATCAACAACATATGATGCATTTAAGTCAGGGTACTCTTCATGTACATTAAAATAGGCTTCCTATGCTCCCCTAAACCTCTCCAAATACTCAAGGGGGCTTTCCTGTTCATTTTGTTTAACAGCTGTCACACGACACCAAGGAAAGGAACCCCTACCCAAAATATCCTGAACCTGTGTTTTGAAATCTCGGAGTGTGCGCTGAAACTCGGGCCAGTTAGCTGGTACTGTGGTGGTAACATCCAGCCTCTGGATGTCCACAGCCTTTGATGCTGGAACTAAGTTTTCAACCAAATGTTTCAAATCACAAATACTAAGGTTGTGATGTCTTGCTGATGTTTCAACACGCACCCATGACTCATGGCATTTGGATCAAACAGTTTAAAAGGTGGAATGCTTCTGAGAACATTATGAGCTTCCCCTGAAGTGAGAGATCTCCATTCACCCATGATACCCGCCACTCCCATCTCAAAATTGTGGTCTGGGCTTTCCACCTCTACCACTGGGGCAGCCTGTAAATTCCCATGAGTCCCTCCCACAGGGGTTGTTCCCTTACTAGCATAAGGGGGAGGGCCTTCCATTAGCTCCCTGGCCTCGGCATATGGATTTGGAATTGGGGGTCTGCTCAGCTGTAACTGCTCACTGCTATCTTTGTCTGACTGAGAATGTTCGCTTGGAGCTGCAGGAGCAGCAGACACCTCTTTACTGTCATTTTGGATGCACTGTATGATTTCTTTCCAAGTCACTTTACCCAGATCAATAGGCTTCCCATTATCATTCAATGGAATTCCCCCCTTTTTTGAGACCCATGAAGTAATGCATATGGGTAAAAACTTAAATCTGTCGCATTCCCTCTGTGTATTCAACCACATGAGCTGTTGCTCGACTGTCCAGTCACAGTTAAAACCCTTTTCTGCCATCCTTCTAATCTTATCCTTGCCTGTTTTGGACAGCAGGAACTTGGCACAAAGGTCTTTACTTTTAACAGTGGGTGGTTTTTCTTTTGCCCCCACATCCATTTTGAGGCTTGGCTTATTGCCACGGAGATGGGGATAAACCAAAAACTTTGCGACTAAGTCTAAAACAAATAGAAAAACAGCAATCATTGGGTCTACCAGTCTATCAAAATTCAGAAAAGGCATTTAACTTGGTGATTATATAGCTGGAGAAAAGGATAATAAAGAAAAGAGCTTTTATAGCTGAGGCTGTACCACCATCAAATTGTGCAGTCTCTGTAAGAGGTTCAAACAAGTATGCAGAATGTACTCTCGGGAAAAGGTCAAAACTATCCTAGTATCATCATTTAACACAATTCTTACACGTACATATTGGACATCTGAACTAATTATCCATAAGAGAAAACGGAGTTCAGACATAAAATCTGGGTCCATGGTGACAGATTCTTTGGGGATTATTTCCACAATCCTTACTGAATATATCTCTCACACCATGTATAAACAGAATTTAAACTTGCTTTTGCTGAAATGCGTCTATAGCTAATGTTCTAAATTTTTATACATTAGTGCCTTTAAACCGTAGTGCTCATATCCACACACACACACACACATCCGCACACACACACAGTTGGTTAGTAACAGCACAGGAGAAGATAAGACAGAAGAGATGTTTAGTCTGTCTGATTCATCAACAAGCCTCACACGGATCCAAATACAACACACACACACAAATTGTGCGTTTAAAATGGCAACAACTTGGTACTGCAATGCCAAAGGAATATCATACTATTTTCACCCAATTTGGTTTATACAGTCACTCCCTGTTGCTGTCTCCCACACCCATGTGCGTCTTTCCCTTACCTAGCCTCACACTAACCTATGTTTGGCCATATATATATATATATATATATATATATATATATATATATATTGATATATTTTTCTACCTTATCTGACAGAAACTCTTAAACCTCACCTACTCTGCTGTGATGGTGCACCATCTTTGAACACTTAGGAGATAAGGATCATGCAAGACGAAAAAGCGTCGCGACTATGACAATATTGGTATACACTAGTCTTATAGCCAGGTTCTATGGTCGAGGTACTGCTCCAGGACCCCCAACTATAAGGTACGAGCTCTAAGCTCCGTTTGGACCGGTACTGTTCCAGGACCAAACCACCAACTGCCACACAAACACCTTTATGGCCAGTTTCTAGGACCGGTACTGTTCCAGGACAACGTACCATAAGGCAAAACAGGCCAAAAAGCCCCCCCTGTCCGGTACTGTTCCAGGACCAGGGCATCACCTCACAAGTCACCTTATCCCCCAGTGCCAGCTCCTTTGATGTTACTAAATTAAACTTTTACCTACCTCAGACAGCAGTTGGGAATGGGAGCAGCCACAGATTCGGGTGATACCTCTCTGGGTCCAAACCGGCTTCCTGCCCGAACCGGGCGGAAACACCAAAAGCTGTAGGGTAATTTACCACAGCAAAAATGTATGTGAGCCAGACGGACAAGAAAAACCAGAAGTCAGGATATCCAATTTAGAATAAAATTTACTGAAGAAAATCATTGAAGTATTACAGACACGCCAGTAGATGAATCAGACAAAAAGTAAGAAAATAGACAAAAGTATTACAGGAAAAATGTTGCAGATGGTCAAAAGTAAAGTATTCCGATCTCGAGAGGTACAGGAAAAGTCTGACTTTTCTGTCTATGCATTAACAGTTATACTTGAATAATAATTACATGTAAATCTACTTTACCAGGATGCATGTTCTTATTGGTTCTATAAAAATCAATAATGACATAATTGTCTCTATGATTGGTTCTTCAAATGTATCAACATTACACTACTGATTAAGCATGACAATGCATTACATATGTTTCATCAAAAAGGTGTACGTCACAAAGTCCGAACATCATGTTGTTTTCCATTCCCGTGGCCTTCGGTGTCTTCTGGCCTGTCTGCGAAGGATATACATGTCCAGAATCCATGGACAGGGGCTTCCCAGATCGCTCCCATCAGCTAAGATTGATCGTTTTGGGGAAACCCACCGCTGCTCTTTATAGTTGTAATCTAACACTGTTTAAGGGAATCCACAATAACTAAAAATATGCTTATTATGATATTTGAAAAAGGTAAATGGATTCTGAACTTTTAGGTAAGAATCTTTTTTTCTACTAGACAGGAATTATTAACGGTTTTCTAGTTTTCTGGTGTCAGTTTGCTTTATTGATCTTAAGATCAGGTCTACTTGGGATCTGCAGCAGGACAATGATCTCAATCACAGCAGTAAGTCCACCTTAGAATAGCTAATAAATAAATAAATAAATAAATGAAGGTTTTGAAGTAGTTTAGTAAAAATCGAATTGAGGGTTGCTGTGGTACGATCTTAAACTAGACCTTCATGCTCAAAAAACCTCCAGTGTGTCTCAATTACAGTGTTTTACAGACGCTAACTTTTGTCTAATCTGTATTCATATTTTTAAATCTCTAAGTACTCTTAACACAACATCTGTCTGATGTAGACTATATTTTTCATATAATTCATGTTGCTATCACACAATTTGTATTTAATAATCCTGTTTCAAACGTGTTTACATTTTATTAACAAACAAGATTATCCACTATCACAATTCTGCATCTTTTTGATCTTATTTACAATGTCTTGAATACAGCATGCCTCATGTTCCAAACCTTAAATAGTACCAGAAAAGATGCAGTTAAAAAAGAAAAAGGGAGAGGAAGAGTTGGGTAGGGATAAGAGAGAGAAAAAAGTATTTGTGTAACAAAAGTATTTACATTCATTACTCTGTAGGGAGAAGTACAGATACTAAGGTTTAAAATACTTCTGTAGAAGCTAAAGGATCAACTCAAGCTTTTTACTCAAGAAAAAGTGTAAAAGTACTGATTTCAAAACTACTTAAAATATAATAGTAAAAGTTGCTCAAGTTCTCTATCAAGGGTTTTATATGTATATTATTTTATCCTTTAATGAGCTGTTGTGACTGAAAATAACTTTCCCCTTAGGATTCAGCATCCCAGTGTACAGTAGAGCTAACCTCTCCTTTATCATTGATTTAGAAAAACTGTTTAATTCATCCTTCGTCTGTTTAATGATAATAAGGTTATTTCAAATTCTATATTCAGTCACCAAACTTAATTTCTGGAAAGTGTATTCAGTTGTAGTTTAAGATATAGAGCTGGTATATCTGGTGGTCCTCTTTTACATGCATAAAGAAGTCATTCAATTTTAAATAGGCTTTATGTAGAACTGAGTAATATAGTCCCTGATCTCTCCATATGTCCAATAGACCCAAATCTACTGAGATGTTATTCATTAATCTCATCTCCCTGGATTGGATCCTCTTAGTAACAGTAGTGTCCAGTCTATGGTGGGGGACTAAGTTAAAATCACCTCCACAAATTAATCTTCTCTGGCTCTCGGAAGCAAGTCAATCAAGCAATTGAAAAAAAGGCATTATTACTATTAGGAGGAACATAAACATTGAACAACTTTATTGCCATTTGTTCAAACAAATAGTTTCTAAATATAATTACAACCCGGCTTCTGTTCTTCCTGCCTTTAAAGGAAGAATAAAATGTTTCTTTATAGCCAAACTTTCTACATTTTTTTATGTTTGATTGGGGATAAATGTGTTTCCTGCAGGAAAATTATTTGTACCTTATCCTTTTTTAACCTCCTCAATGCCCTGTCTCTTTTTATAGGGTTATTCAACCCATTTACATTTAATGTAACGTTAATTACTTTTAGATCATAAGACATATCTACTTCCAGTAACAGTGCAATTTCTAGCCTGGCAGCTTCACCAACATAAAATACATTTCCTGAACAAAGAGAAATAAACAGTGACCTCCAGCTTCAGGGTATCCTAACACCCCGTTTGGCTAAATTCAACTGTTACCCAGAGCTCCAAAGTACCTCATACCATCACTTCTTTACCACAGAAAAATACACCTTACCCAGAGCCTTCAGCAATCAACTATAAAAATACAATATACTTAAAAATCTGCACAGTAATTATAAATTATTATTAGTTATATTTATTTCTGTCAGTTACAAGGATTTATATTTATGAACACAGACTTAATAACTGTAACTGAATATAGCAGACACAGGCATTCTGCTGTTTTCTAGTCTTCTAGTGTCAATTTGCTTTATTGACCTTAAGATGATCCAAATCACTCCGACTAGTACACATCAGAATAGCTAAAAAAAAATAAAAGCTAAATGAAGGTTTTAGAGTGTCTTAGTGAAAGTCTGGATGAAATGCTGTGGCTGATCTTAAACAGGACATTCATACTCAAAAACCCTCCAATGTGTCTGAATTACAGTATTTTACAGACGCTAACAAGCTTTTTACAATCTGTATTCACATTTTCAAATCTCTTACTACGCTTAACACAACATCTGTCTGTTGTGGACTATACTGTTCATACAGTTCATGTTACTATAATACAATATGTATTTACACCTGCTACTTAAAATATAAAAGTAAAAGTGATGGAAGGGAAAAGCTTAGGCTATGCCACAGGAGACTTTAGTATACTTATATATATTAATTATATATAAATGTATACTTAATATATTAAGAAGCTTAGTATAATATATTAAGAAGCTTAGTGTAATATATTAAGAAGCTTAGTATAATATATTAAGAAGCTTAGTATAATATATTAAGAAGTTTAGTATAATATATTAAGAAGCTTAGTATAATATATTAAGAAGCTTAGTGTAATATATATTAAGAAGCTTAGTATAATATATTAAGAAGCTTAGTGTAATATATATTAAGAAGCTTAGTGTAATATATTAAGAAGCTTAGTATAATATATTAAGAAGCTTAGTATAATATATTAAGAAGCTTAGTGTAATATATTAAGAAGCTTAGTATAATATATTAAGAAGCTTAGTATAATATATTAAGAAGCTTAGTGTAATATATTAAGAAGCTTAGTGTAATATATTAAGAAGCTTAGTATAATATATTAAGAAGCTTAGTGTAATATATTAAGAAGCTTAGTGTAATATATTAAGAAGTTTAGTATAATATATTAAGAAGCTTAGTATAATATATTAAGAAGCTTAGTGTAATATATTAAGAAGTTTAGTATAATATATTAAGAAGCTTAGTATAATATATTAAGAAGCTTAGTGTAATATATTAAGAAGTTTAGTATAATATATTAAGAAGTTTAGTATAATATATTAAGAAGTTTAGTATAATATATTAAGAAGTTTAGTATAATATATTAAGAAGCTTAGTATAATATATTAAGAAGCTTAGTGTAATATATTAAGAAGTTTAGTGTAATATATTAAGAAGTTTAGTATAATATATTAATAAGTTTAGTATAATATATTAAGAAGTTTAGTGTAATATATTAAGAAGTTTAGTATAATATATTAAGAAGTTTAGTGTAATATATTAAGAAGTTTAGTATAATATATTAAGAAGTTTAGTATAATATATTAAGAAGTTTAGTGTAATATATTAAGAAGTTTAGTGTAATATATTAAGAAGTTTAGTATAATATATTAAGAAGTTTAGTTGGGAGATTTTGGGAGCTTGAGTTCTCTTGAGTCTCTGTATGGATCATCTTTATACTAGACTACATATATCTGTCATGTTCTTGCTGGAGTGTTGCGTGACGTGCAGGTGTGATGAATCTCGTATAAACCAATAGGGTGTCAGAATGGTATATATTTATACTTCTCCTCCAACCACAATTAGATTTATTCTATCTGGAGAGATTTATCTGGATAGGGGTTTTTATTTTGAACAATGAGAAGACAAAATAAAAACAAGCTGAAATGAAATAGGAATAACAAGGTTATTTTTAAAATGTAGGGAGTAAAAGTAAAAATCGTCTGAAAAATAATAATTACTTCTAAAATATAGATCATAAAAAAAATTACTTACAGTTTTTCTTGATCAATAACACAAATACTGGTACTTGAAACACGATGACCAATACATGTAGCTAAGGCACCACTCCCCTGAATCAGTTCTGCTAAACTACAAGCACAATTCCTGCTTTACTCTCAAATTGCGGCTCTAAAACAAACTTTATTAAAAACACTGCACACAATTTTCATTAAGAAAATCTCTTGTTGTCACAAAAAACACCCTGTTATTCAAAATTTAAAAAATAATAATTATCAAACTACGTGCACTGACTCGTCACATGGGAAAATACCTGTCACACTGATTTACAATCTGATCTGATGGACGCTACAGTGTACCTGCTTAAATTTATCAGAGCTTTAGAAGAGCTTTAGCAGGAAAAGGGAAACAGGTGAGTTCAGTTAAATTAGAGCAGGTACACTGTAGCACCATCATCCAGACTTTCAGAAATGATAATAGATAAGAAATCCACTCTCACTAGAAAACTGCAGTACTGCACATCAATTATTCAATTATTAGGGAAATGTATTTATACTTTGTGTTCCTACACAGTATTTACAGTATTGTGGCGGCTCTGGGTTGTGTGTGTGGCTGCCTGTAGGCATGTTTCTGTTCTCCTGTGTGCGAGGATGACAGGGGTGGGGCATCTCCCTTGGGAGGGGTTATGCAGAGAGGGTGGGCACCACTCTGTATCTGCCATCTGGGAGACACACAGCTGGGTTGGTGGCCTTTGGGCTGTTTGAGCTCTGTGGTTTAATGGTTTTAGCTCTCCTAGTCTTGTTAAAGACTGTAAGTGAGTGGCAAGCCTGTTTAATAAAGGAGCTAATGAGCATTCATCATGAGTCTCACGGGTCTTCCTTCCTCTTCCACGCCACATTTGGTGTCAGAAGTGACCCTGCTGGAAGATATTGAGCTGCTGGCAGGGGAAATCGAACGGCTGAGGAGGAAGATAGCGGACCAACGGACTAGAGGCAAGGCTCTCCAGCGGAGTGGACTCGGACCTGACGGCGCCAGCGGGCTGTTCGGAGGTCGTGGCCGGTGAGAGAACGACGCGAGCACGGCGGCGCTGGCTCCCAGAGCGGATGGCGCGAGGACGGCGGCGCTGGCTCCCAGAGCGGATGGCGCGAGGACGGCGGCGCTGGCTCAAGCCTCCGGGATGGCCGGCTTGGCGGCTCAACCCCGCCTTACCCCCTACGACGGCAGAGCTGACTGGACAGCCTTCGAAGCTCAGGTTGAGATCGTGGCGGGCGGTGCGGGCTGGACAGACGCCGAGACTGCCTGGCGCTGCAGGGCGACGCTCTGAGGGTACAGGGACAGACACTGGGCGTGCTGGCATCGGAGATGGTCCTGCTAACCCGCCAAGCTTACCCAACGTTTCCTCGAGCGGCCCAGAGGAGGCTCGCGTTGGATCACTTTCTGCGCGCCCTCGAGCCGAGCGAGCTGCGCAAACACGTGAGGCTGGCCGACCCGCAGACACTGGAGTCCGCGGTGGAGGTGGCGGAGCGGTCCGAACTCATCCTCTCAAGCCATCCTGGACCGTGGGGGGCATCGCCGGTTGCCCGTGATTCGCAGAGGTGGGGTCGGAGCCTGTCTGATGCCCAACTGGAGTGCTGGCGCTGCGGGGGGCGTGGCCACAAGCGAGCGCACTGCAGCCGGCCGGGAAACGGAGCCGGGACCACCCAGTGAGGGTTACGGTGGCCCCAGGAACGCTATGCTTACCCTCGGAATCTGCTTCCGGAACTGCCGGACTCAGTGGCTACTTCCTGAAATGCACATTGAATGGAGTGACGGTGAACACGCTGGTGGACACGGGCTCGTCAGTCTCACTGATACGGCCCGAGCTCGCGACGGAGGTAGCGGGCGAGTTTGTGACTGACAACAGCCAGCGCATCGCTCTCTCTTCAGTCACCGGGGATCCTATAGGTCTCCTAGGATTAACGGAGTTGACAATTGATGTCGGCAAGGGGCCCTTTCAACAACAGTTCTGGGTAGGACGCATCAACGACCCGTGCATTCTGGGCAAGGACCTGCTCTCACACCTCGGAGCTATCATTGACTGTGCACGGGGCGGTGCTGGTGACTGGACTCCCCGTAGAGATATGCGACGAGTTAGGGGTAAGTAAACTGGTGGGAGGGAATGTGTGTGATTCGGTGCGTGATACGGTAGAGGGTCCGCTGGATGCGGGGTTGAGTGTAGATCCGATAGAGGAGATGCTGGAGCGCAGTTGTGTGGGTTTATCTGGTCCCCAACAACTCCGTTTGCGCGAACTGATAGGCCGTTTTCGCACGAGTTTCGCTGTGTCTGAGCGCAAGTGTACTAAAACTAGCCTTGCGGTTCATTCGATAAACACGGGTGACGCCCAGGCCATCAGGCTGAGGCCGCACCGTCTGGCGTTAGCAAAGCGCGTAGCGGCGGAGCAGTTAGTCCGCGAGATGGCGAGTACGGGCATTATTGAGCCTTCGAGCAGCCCTTGGTCGGACCCGGTGGTCCTTGCGAAAAAGAAGGATGGAAATTGGCGCTTTTGCGTGGATTATCGGCGACTTAACTCTGTCACAAAGCTTGACTCCTACCTGCTCCCCAGGATCGACGATACGCTGGACCAGCTGTCTGGCTCAGCCTGGTTCAGCTCGTTAGACCTGAGGAGCGGATATTGGCAGGTGCCCCTCTCGGCGGGGGATAGGGAGAAAACCGCTTTCTCGCTCGGCTCAGCCCTATGGCATTTCACGGTGCTTCCGTTCGGATTGTGTAACTCGCCGGCTACTTTTAAGCGTCTTATGGAGCGTGTTTTATGCGGGGTTCCGCGGTCGTGCTGCGTCGTTTATTTGGATGATGTCTTGGCGCACGGAACCGACTTTGACTCCGCACTGTCTCACCTTGAAATGGTGCTCGGCGCGATTCAGGCAGCTAACCTGAAGCTCAATCCGGCAAAGTGTAATCTGCTAAGGCAGCGCGTGAGCTTCCTGGGCCACGTAGTGAGCGGTGCTGGCGTGGAAACCGATCCCAAAAAGACGGAGGCGGTCCGTGACTGGCCCACACCGCGAGACGCAAAAATGGTTTGCAGCTTCGTGGGGCTCGCCTCGTATTACAGGCGGTTTATTAGGGGGTTCGCGGACGTGGCAGCGCCGCTTCATGCTCTGACTAAGCCTAGTGTGAAGTGTGAAATTCCGCTGGTCTGACGAGGCGGAGCGGGCATTCGAGGAGCTAAAAAGCCGCCTGTGCAATGCTCCGATTCTAGCGTATCCGAAGGTGTCTGAGAGTTTCATTGTGGATACTGATGCGAGCGACCACGGCCTCGGAGCAGTCCTGTCGCAGGTTCAGGACGGCTCCGAGCGCGTAATAGCGTACTATAGCCGCCGCCTGGACAAGGCGGAGCGCAACTATTGCGTAACGTGCCGGGAACTACTCGCAGTGGTCAAAGTCAAGTCAAAGTCAAAGTCAAAGTGGTTTTTATTGTCATTTCAGCTATATACAGAGTACACAGTGAAACGAAACAACGTTCCTCCAGGGACCATGGTGCACATAAACACAGTGTAGACAGAACAATAGTGCAACAGTACAAAAGTGCAGACAGACAATAAACAGTCGAAAGCTTTAAACATTTCCGATCGTACGTGTATGGGGTGCCCTTTCTGCTGCGCACCGACCACGCCTCGCTACAGTGGCTCATGCGTTTCCGTGAGCCCGAGGGCCAACTCGCGCGCTGGTTATCTAGACTCCAGGAGTTTCGTTTTGAGGTTGTGCACCGGCCGGGCCGTGGCCACAGTAACGCGGATGCTTTGTCGCGCCGGCCGTGTGTGGCCGCCGACTGCAAACATTGTACTCGTGCTGAGGAGAAATCTGCTGAGACTGCACGCTGCGCTGCAATCTCAGGGGATGTTACTGGCGCTGTCGGGGTGTCCGTAGAGCAGAATTATCGTGGGCAGTACACGCACTCAGTGCGAACGTCACACCGTCGTGGGGGGAGGTGGTGCCGCTGGGCCCGATTGCTAAGGCGTTGCGCTCCAACTGGGCTAGTTTTAGTTTGTCCGACGGCGTGCTGTGCCATACCTGGGAGGATCCGGCGAACGGGCGGCGCGTTTTTCAGGTGGTGGTACCGCGGGCGCTTAGGGGATCGGTCCTACGGGGAGTTCATGGGTCACCTGGGGCTGGGCACTTTGGTGTCACCAAGACTCTGAAGCGCCTGAGGCAACGCTTCTATTGGCCTGGGTGTTGAACCGACGTGGAACTCTTCGTGCACTGCTGTGATGTGTGCGCTGCCAAGAAGGGCCCCTCGAGGGCGCCCCGTGCCCCACTTCACCCTTACCAGTGTGGCAGCCCGATGGAGCGGGTGGCCGTGGACGTGCTGGGCCCCTTTCCGGTGACGGACTCTGGAAATCGCTTTGTTCTGGTGGCGATGGACTGTTTCACGAAGTGGCCAGAGGCCTACGCGGTGCCGGACCAAGGGGCGGTCACTACTGCGGATATCCTGGTGCGGGAGTTCTTTTGCAGATTCGGGGTTCCGGAAGAACTGCACAGCGACCAGGGGAGAAATTTCGAGTCGGAGGTCATGG
Source organism: Astyanax mexicanus (assembly GCF_023375975.1). Lineage (NCBI taxonomy): Eukaryota > Metazoa > Chordata > Actinopteri > Characiformes > Acestrorhamphidae > Astyanax > Astyanax mexicanus. Next base: position 24,816,337 of record NC_064420.1, on the reverse strand, counting down.
CGGAGGTCTGCCGCATCCTGGGAATCCATAAGACCAGGATGACGCCCCTTCATCCGCAGAGTGACGGACTGGTGGAACATTTTAACCGCACGCTGGCGGCGCAGTTGGCCATGGTGTCGGACAAGAACCAGCGTGACTGGGACAGGCACCTGCCGGTAGTGCTGCTGGCCTGTCGCTCCGCTGTGCAGGAGACGACGGGATTCACGCCGGCTCTGCTTATGTTCGGGCGCGAACTGAGGACGCCGGTCTCCCTGGCTTTTGGGGCGCCTCCTGACGGGGGCGGGTACGCTTCAGACAAGCCCACTTTCGTCTCGGACCTTATGTCTTCGCTGGAATTAGCGCACCGTCTAGCGCGCTCCAACCAGTCTGCTGCCGGGCAGAAGCGTGCGTACGACACGCGCTGCTTTGGGGACCCGTTGGCGGTGGGGGCGAGGGTTTGGCTATATAACCCTCAGTGGAAGAAGGGACTGTGCCCGAAGCTCCAGTTGGCCTGGGTGGGTCCGTGCTTGGTGCTGTCCAGGCTGGGGGAGGTGGTGTATAATATCCGGTGGGGCAGACGCACTATGATTGTGCACCGTGATAGGCTGGCCCCCTATAGGCTGAGACTGTCGGACACTGTGGATGGTGGTTTTGTTGTACATGGGGTTTGTGTTGGGTTGGTGGGGTCGCCGGGACGGCTGACCCTTGGGAGGGGGGCTATGTGGCGGCTCTGGGTTGTGTGTGTGGCTGCCTGTAGGCATGTTTCTGTTCTCCTGTGTGCGAGGATGACAGGGGTGGGGCATCTCCCTTGGGAGGGGTTATGCAGAGAGGGTGGGAACCACTCTGGATCTGCCATCTGGGAGACACACAGCTGGGTTGGTGGCCTTTGGGCTGTTTGAGCTCTGTGGTTTAATGGTTTTAGCTCTCCTAGTCTTGTTAAAGACTGTAAGTGAGTGGCAAGCCTGTTTAATAAAGGAGCTGTTGAGCATTCATCATGAGTCTCACGGGTCTTCCTTCCTCTTCCACGCCACAGTATTGTACTATGTGTACAGTTGATTCTTTTTAGGACTAGATTTGCCATGTTAGGGGTTATTATCCTGCTGCTTGTTCAGGGAAAATGTGATGTGAATGAGGTGCTGTGCTCAGACTGAAACAGATGCAGTGTAGTGTTTTACTGTAACTGTATACAGTAAAGTCTTGTACAATGTAGGTTGAGGAAGACCTCAGAGAGACCTGTTGTATTTCACAAAGAACAAGAAAAAGATTTTAGCGGAAGGAGATTTTGGGATTACTAATCCTTAGTTGCAGTGTTGTATACCTAACTCTATGTTTCTTTCCATTCCAAACCAATCTGGATATTTGTCTGCCCTATTCAATCCACTGACTCACAGCTATACAGATTTCTCCTGGTAAAGCTTGGAAAAGAAAAGCAGCCTGGGTAAAATATTCATTTGAATGGTTTCAGTGCGAGAACTCAAGTCTAAAGGAATTATGGATCAATTTGTCATTTGATCAAAGTCATTTTTATTTTAGAAACTATTAGGGGTTCATTTGTTTTATTTCATGGAAAGTGCTTCCCATTCAAGACCAAATAATTGTCTGATGTTAGACATTGGCACATTTCCAAATCCCAGAACTTTTTATAAGGTTCAATTTATAGCCAGACTAAGAACCAAATGTATTTTAGGAGTTCAAGCAAAGCTGAAAGAGAGGTTTCTGGGTCCTTAAGGTGTATCAGTACATCATCTTCAAAGAGTGCCACCTTGTGGTTGTCTCCTACAATACTGATACCCCTCATATCAGACGATTCTCATACTGCCTGAGTTAACGGCTCGATAAAGATTAAAGAAATTCTCTCCAAATGGAATCTCTCCATCAACCGACCATTCACTATAATCCTAGTTGTGGGCTGTGAATATAGACCCTTTATACACTTGATCACATTTTCTGAAAATCCCAATGTGATGAGATCAGTAGCACTGCTCATCACCAGCATTGTACATATTGAGATTCTCACCTGTTATACCTACCTGCAATAATATATTATACTTTTTACTCTTTTAACTCATTTTGTTTTCTTTATTCAGTCTTTTTGTTTGTATTTTTTCACTGCGTGTAAATAAACCTTACTGTTTGAATGGATTTTACGCATCAGCGTGGTACCTCTACACCAGGGGTGTCCAAACATTTTTTGTTGGGGGCCAGAAAGAGAAATATATATTTGAAGTCACGGGCCACACTCTGTAATAATACAAATAATGAAATATACCACTTTACATAATACATTTTCCTGATTACTTTCATTTACACACCATTTTACTTGACTTACTATCTTTATATATCTTTGACAATGTTGTGTAAACTAAGATTTTTCAAACTGATGTTTCCTTTCATGATGTCTCTTAATATTAAGCTCCTTAATTACTTTAGACTATTTTGCCCTTTTTCTGCGCTACAACTGAACACTCTCACCCCTTTTAGACTCTTTGTCCTGTTTTTCTGCACTACAACTGAACAACCTCGCCGCTTTTAGACTCTTTGATCCATTTTTCTGTGCTACATCCTAACCCTCTCCGCTTTTAGACTCTTTGGCCCGTTTTTCTGCACTACAACTGCGCACTCTCAACGCTTTTAGACTTTTTGTCCCGTTTTTCTGAGCTACAACTGAATACTCTCTCCTCTTTTAGTCTCTTTGGCCCGTTTTTCTGCGCTACAACTGAGCACTCTCCGCTTTTAGATTCTTTGGCCAGTTTTTCTGCACTACAACTGAACACAATCGCCGCTTTTAGACTCTTTGGCCCGTTTTTCTGCGCTACAACTTCACCCTCTCCGCTTTTAGAGTCTTTGGCCTGTTTTTCAGCGCTACAATTTCACCCTCTCCTTTTTTAGATTCTTTGGCCCGTTTTTCTGCGCTACAACTTCACCCTCTCCGCTTTTAGAGTCTTTGGCCTGTTTTTCTGTGCCACAACTTCACCCTCTCCGCTTTTAGACTCTTTGGCCCGTTTGTCTGCGCTACAACTTCACCCTCTCCGCTTTTAGACTCTTTGGCCCGTTTTTCCGCACTACAACTGCGCACTCTCAACGCTTTTAAACTTTTTGTCCTGTTTTTCTGTGCTACAACTGAATACTCTCTCCGCTTTTAGACTCTTTGGCCCATTTTTCTGCGCTGCAACTGAGCACTCTCCGCTTTTAGACTCTTTGGCCCATTTTTCTGCACTACAACTGAACACCCTCGCCGCTTTTAGACTCTTTGGCCCATTTTTCTGCACTACAACTGAACACCCTCGCCGCTTTTAGACTCTTTGGCCCGTTTTACTGCGCTACAACTGAGCACTCTCTCTGCTTTAAGACTCTTTGGCCCGTATTTCTGCGCTACAACTTCACCCTCTCCGCTTTTAGACTCTTTGGCCTGTTTTTCTGCGCTACAACTTTACCCTCTCCGCTTTTAGACTCTTTGGCCCGTTTTTCTGCACTACAACTGCGCACTCTCTCCGCTTTTAGACTCTTTGGCCCGTTTTTCTGCGCTACAACTTCACTCTCTCCGCTTTTAGACTCTTTGGCCCATTTTTCTGTGCTACAACTTCACTCAACTAACTTTCACAATTTAGTTAGCTAGCTAATCTAACTAACAGAGTATACAAGCTTAACCTGTGTCCACAAATTCTGAAAGTCTTGGGGGTGAGAGAAATGCCTCATAATGTTCGCTGTGTTTATTTTCTGCTGATTTTATCACACAAAGTTTGCGCTGAGTTTTGTTCTCCAGCGCAGCTGAACTTTTCCCAGCAGTGTTTATTACGGTTAGCGGGAGAGACACTGTGTAAATCAGCTGTGTAGCCTGGGGTCTGTGTGTGCGGCTCGGGGGAACTGGTGTTCTGTCGAGTTATGCTACACATCTATATACTTCTTAACGACACTGCGCATGCGCCCTACATTTCATGTTTTTAATGATAAACCCTTAAGTTTTTATTGGGAACATTAAACAATCTGCTTAAATGTTAACAAAAATATGTAAATAGCAGTTAAAGAAATGGCAAGTTAAAAAAATAATAATGAACTGTAACACAATCGCCGCTTTTAGACTCTTTGGCCCGTTTTTCTGCGCTACAACTTCACCCTCTCCGCTTTTAGAGTCTTTGGCCTGTTTTTCTGCACTACAACTGAACAACCTCGCCGCTTTTAGACTATTTGGTCCGTTTTTCTGTGCTACAACTTAAACCTCTCCGCTTTTAGACTCTTTGGCCCGTTTTTCTGCACTACAACTGCACACTCTCAACGCTTTTAGACTTTTTGTCCCGTTTTTCTGAGCTACAACTGAATACTCTCTCCTCTTTTAGACTCTTTGGCCCGTTTTTCTGTGCTACAACTGAGCACTCTCCGCTTTTAGATTCTTTGGCCAGTTTTTCTGCACTACAACTGAACACAATCGCCGCTTTTAGACTCTTTGGCCCGTTTTTCTGCGCTACAACTTCACCTTCTCCGCTTTTAGAGTCTTTGGCCAGTTTTTCTGCACTACAACTTCACCCTCTCCGCTTTTAGAGTCTTTGGCCTGTTTTTCTGCGCTTCAACTTCACCCTCTCCGCTTTTAGACTCTTTGGCCCGTTTGTCTGCGCTACAACTTCACCCTCTCCGCTTTTAGACTCTTTGGCCCGTTTTTCTGCACTACAACTGCGCACTCTCAACGCTTTTAAACTTTTTGTCCCGTTTTTCTGCGCTACAACTGAATACTCTCTCCTCTTTTAGACTCTTTGGCTCATTTTTCTACGCTACAACTTCAGTCTCTCCGCTTTTAGACTCTTTGGCCCGTTTTTCTGCGCTGCAACTGAGCACTCTCCGCTTTTAGACTGTTTGGCCCATTTTTCTGCACTACAACTGAACACCCTCGCCGCTTTTAGACTCTTTGGCCCGTTTTTCTGCGCTACAACTTCACCCTCTCCGCTTTTAGAGTCTTTGGCCTGTTTTTCTGCACCACAACTTCACTCTCTCCGCTTTTAGACTCTTTGGCCCGTTTGTCTGCGCTACAACTTCACCCTCTCCGCTTTTAGACTCTTTGGCCCGTTTTTCCGCACTACAACTGCGCACTCTCAACGCTTTTAAACTTTTTGTCCCGTTTTTCTGTGCTACAACTGAATACTCTCTCCGCTTTTAGACTCTTTGGCCCATTTTTCTGCGCTGCAACTGAGCACTCTCCGCTTTTAGACTCTTTGGCCCATTTTTCTGCACTACAACTGAACACCCTCGCCGCTTTTAGACTCTTTGGCCCATTTTTCTGCACTACAACTGAACACCCTCGCCGCTTTTAGACTCTTTGGCCCGTTTTACTGCGCTACAACTGAGCACTCTCTCTGCTTTAAGACTCTTTGGCCCGTATTTCTGCGCTACAACTTCACCCTCTCCGCTTTTAGACTCTTTGGCCTGTTTTTCTGCGCTACAACTTTACCCTCTCCGCTTTTAGACTCTTTGGCCCGTTTTTCTGCACTACAACTGCGCACTCTCTCCGCTTTTAGACTCTTTGGCCCGTTTTTCTGCGCTACAACTTCACTCTCTCCGCTTTTAGACTCTTTGGCCCATTTTTCTGTGCTACAACTTCACTCAACTAACTTTCACAATTTAGTTAGCTAGCTAATCTAACTAACAGAGTATACAAGCTTAACCTGTGTCCACAAATTCTGAAAGTCTTGGGGGTGAGAGAAATGCCTCATAATGTTCGCTGTGTTTATTTTCTGCTGATTTTATCACACAAAGTTTGCGCTGAGTTTTGTTCTCCAGCGCAGCTGAACTTTTCCCAGCAGTGTTTATTACGGTTAGCGGGAGAGACACTGTGTAAATCAGCTGTGTAGCCTGGGGTCTGTGTGTGCGGCTCGGGGGAACTGGTGTTCTGTCGGGTTATGCTACCCATTTATATACTTCTTAACGACACTGCGCATGCGCCCTACATTTCATGTTTTTAATGATAAACCCTTAAGTTTTTATTGGGAACATTAAACAATCTGCTTAAATGTTAACAAAAATATGTAAATAGCAGTTAAAGAAATGGCAAGTTAAAAAAATAATAATGAACTGTAACACAATCGCCGCTTTTGGACTCTTTGGCCCGTTTTTCTGCGCTACAACTTCACCCTCTCCGCTTTTAGAGTCTTTGGCCTGTTTTTCTGCACTACAACTGAACAACCTCGCCGCTTTTAGACTATTTGGTCCGTTTTTCTGTGCTACAACTTAAACCTCTCCGCTTTTAGACTCTTTGGCCCGTTTTTCTGCACTACAACTGCGCACTCTCAACGCTTTTAGACTTTTTGTCCCGTTTTTCTGAGCTACAACTGAATACTCTCTCCTCTTTTAGACTCTTTGGCCCGTTTTTCTGCGCTACAACTGAGCACTCTCCGCTTTTAGATTCTTTGGCCAGTTTTTCTGCACTACAACTGAACACAATCGCCGCTTTTGGACTCTTTGGCCCGTTTTTCTGCGCTACAACTTCACCCTCTCCGCTTTTAGAGTCTTTGGCCTGTTTTTCTGCACCACAACTTCACTCTCTCCGCTTTTAGACTCTTTGGCCCGTTTGTCTGCGCTACAACTTCACCCTCTCCGCTTTTAGACTCTTTGGCCCGTTTTTCCGCACTACAACTGCGCACTCTCAACGCTTTTAAACTTTTTGTCCCGTTTTTCTGTGCTACAACTGAATACTCTCTCCGCTTTTAGACTCTTTGGCCCATTTTTCTGCGCTGCAACTGAGCACTCTCCGCTTTTAGACTCTTTGGCCCATTTTTCTGCACTACAACTGAACACCCTCGCCGCTTTTAGACTCTTTGGCCCATTTTTCTGCACTACAACTGAACACCCTCGCCGCTTTTAGACTCTTTGGCCCGTTTTACTGCGCTACAACTGAGCACTCTCTCTGCTTTAAGACTCTTTGGCCCGTATTTCTGCGCTACAACTTCACCCTCTCCGCTTTTAGACTCTTTGGCCTGTTTTTCTGCACTACAACTTTACCCTCTCCGCTTTTAGACTCTTTGGCCCGTTTTTCTGCACTACAACTGCGCACTCTCTCCGCTTTTAGACTCTTTGGCCCGTTTTTCTGCGCTACAACTTCACTCTCTCCGCTTTTAGACTCTTTGGCCCATTTTTCTGTGCTACAACTTCACTCAACTAACTTTCACAATTTAGTTAGCTAGCTAATCTAACTAACAGAGTATACAAGCTTAACCTGTGTCCACAAATTCTGAAAGTCTTGGGGGTGAGAGAAATGCCTCATAATGTTCGCTGTGTTTATTTTCTGCTGATTTTATCACACAAAGTTTGCGCTGAGTTTTGTTCTCCAGCGCAGCTGAACTTTTCCCAGCAGTGTTTATTACGGTTAGCGGGAGAGACACTGTGTAAATCAGCTGTGTAGCCTGGGGTCTGTGTGTGCGGCTCGGGGGAACTGGTGTTCTGTCGGGTTATGCTACCCATTTATATACTTCTTAACGACACTGCGCATGCGCCCTACATTTCATGTTTTTAATGATAAACCCTTAAGTTTTTATTGGGAACATTAAACAATCTGCTTAAATGTTAACAAAAATATGTAAATAGCAGTTAAAGAAATGGCAAGTTAAAAAAATAATAATGAACTGTAACACAATCGCCGCTTTTGGACTCTTTGGCCCGTTTTTCTGCGCTACAACTTCACCCTCTCCGCTTTTAGAGTCTTTGGCCTGTTTTTCTGCACTACAACTGAACAACCTCGCCGCTTTTAGACTATTTGGTCCGTTTTTCTGTGCTACAACTTAAACCTCTCCGCTTTTAGACTCTTTGGCCCGTTTTTCTGCACTACAACTGCGCACTCTCAACGCTTTTAGACTTTTTGTCCCGTTTTTCTGAGCTACAACTGAATACTCTCTCCTCTTTTAGACTCTTTGGCCCGTTTTTCTGCGCTACAACTGAGCACTCTCCGCTTTTAGATTCTTTGGCCAGTTTTTCTGCACTACAACTGAACACAATCGCCGCTTTTGGACTCTTTGGCCCGTTTTTCTGCGCTACAACTTCACCCTCTCCGCTTTTAGAGTCTTTGGCCTGTTTTTCTGCACCACAACTTCACTCTCTCCGCTTTTAGACTCTTTGGCCCGTTTGTCTGCGCTACAACTTCACCCTCTCCGCTTTTAGACTCTTTGGCCCGTTTTTCCGCACTACAACTGCGCACTCTCAACGCTTTTAAACTTTTTGTCCCGTTTTTCTGTGCTACAACTGAATACTCTCTCCGCTTTTAGACTCTTTGGCCCATTTTTCTGCGCTGCAACTGAGCACTCTCCGCTTTTAGACTCTTTGGCCCATTTTTCTGCACTACAACTGAACACCCTCGCCGCTTTTAGACTCTTTGGCCCGTTTTACTGCGCTACAACTGAGCACTCTCTCTGCTTTAAGACTCTTTGGCCCGTATTTCTGCGCTACAACTTCACCCTCTCCGCTTTTAGACTCTTTGGCCTGTTTTTCTGCGCTACAACTTTACCCTCTCCGCTTTTAGACTCTTTGGCCCGTTTTTCTGCACTACAACTGCGCACTCTCTCCGCTTTTAGACTCTTTGGCCCGTTTTTCTGCGCTACAACTTCACTCTCTCCGCTTTTAGACTCTTTGGCCCATTTTTCTGTGCTACAACTTCACTCAACTAACTTTCACAATTTAGTTAGCTAGCTAATCTAACTAACAGAGTATACAAGCTTAACCTGTGTCCACAAATTCTGAAAGTCTTGGGGGTGAGAGAAATGCCTCATAATGTTCGCTGTGTTTATTTTCTGCTGATTTTATCACACAAAGTTTGCGCTGAGTTTTGTTCTCCAGCGCAGCTGAACTTTTCCCAGCAGTGTTTATTACGGTTAGCGGGAGAGACACTGTGTAAATCAGCTGTGTAGCCTGGGGTCTGTGTGTGCGGCTCGGGGGAACTGGTGTTCTGTCGGGTTATGCTACCCATTTATATACTTCTTAACGACACTGCGCATGCGCCCTACATTTCATGTTTTTAATGATAAACCCTTAAGTTTTTATTGGGAACATTAAACAATCTGCTTAAATGTTAACAAAAATATGTAAATAGCAGTTAAAGAAATGGCAAGTTAAAAAAATAATAATGAACTGTAACACAATCGCCGCTTTTGGACTCTTTGGCCCGTTTTTCTGCGCTACAACTTCACCCTCTCCGCTTTTAGAGTCTTTGGCCTGTTTTTCTGCACTACAACTGAACAACCTCGCCGCTTTTAGACTATTTGGTCCGTTTTTCTGTGCTACAACTTAAACCTCTCCGCTTTTAGACTCTTTGGCCCGTTTTTCTGCACTACAACTGCGCACTCTCAACGCTTTTAGACTTTTTGTCCCGTTTTTCTGAGCTACAACTGAATACTCTCTCCTCTTTTAGACTCTTTGGCCCGTTTTTCTGTGCTACAACTGAGCACTCTCCGCTTTTAGATTCTTTGGCCAGTTTTTCTGCACTACAACTGAACACAATCGCCGCTTTTAGACTCTTTGGCCCGTTTTTCTGCGCTACAACTTCACCCTCTCCGCTTTTAGAGTCTTTGGCCTGTTTTTCTGCGCTACAACTTCACCCTCTCCGCTTTTAGAGTCTTTGGCCTGTTTTTCTGCGCTTCAACTTCACCCTCTCCGCTTTTAGACTCTTTGGCCCGTTTGTCTGCGCTACAACTTCACCCTCTCCGCTTTTAGACTCTTTGGCCCGTTTTTCTGCACTACAACTGCGCACTCTCAACGCTTTTAAACTTTTTGTCCCGTTTTTCTGCGCTACAACTGAATACTCTCTCCTCTTTTAGACTCTTTGGCTCATTTTTCTACGCTACAACTTTACTCTCTCTGCTTTTAGACTCTTTGGCCCGTTTTTCTGCGCTGCAACTGAGCACTCTCCGCTTTTAGACTGTTTGGCCCATTTTTCTGCACTACAACTGAACACCCTCGCCGCTTTTAGACTCTTTGGCCCGTTTTTCTGCGCTACAACTTCACCCTCTCCGCTTTTAGAGTCTTTGGCCTGTTTTTCTGCACCACAACTTCACTCTCTCCGCTTTTAGACTCTTTGGCCCATTTTTCTGCGCTGCAACTGAGCACTCTCCGCTTTCAGACTCTTTGGCCCATTTTTCTGCACTACAACTGAACACCCTCCCCGCTTTTAGACTCTTTGGCCCATTTTTCTGCACTACAACTGAACACCCTCGCCGCTTTTAGACTCTTTGGCCCATTTTTCTGCACTACAACTGAACACCCTCGCCGCTTTTAGACTCTTTGGCCCGTTTTACTGCGCTACAACTGAGCACTCTCTCTGCTTTAAGACTCTTTGGCCCGTATTTCTGCGCTACAACTTCACCCTCTCCGCTTTTAGACTCTTTGGCCTGTTTTTCTGCGCTACAACTTTACCCTCTCCGCTTTTAGACTCTTTGGCCCGTTTTTCTGCACTACAACTGCGCACTCTCTCCGCTTTTAGACTCTTTGGCCCGTTTTTCTGCGCTACAACTTCACTCTCTCCGCTTTTAGACTCTTTGGCCCATTTTTCTGTGCTACAACTTCACTCAACTAACTTTCACAATTTAGTTAGCTAGCTAATCTAACTAACAGAGTATACAAGCTTAACCTGTGTCCACAAATTCTGAAAGTCTTGGGGGTGAGAGAAATGCCTCATAATGTTCGCTGTGTTTATTTTCTGCTGATTTTATCACACAAAGTTTGCGCTGAGTTTTGTTCTCCAGCGCAGCTGAACTTTTCCCAGCAGTGTTTATTACGGTTAGCGGGAGAGACACTGTGTAAATCAGCTGTGTAGCCTGGGGTCTGTGTGTGCGGCTCGGGGGAACCGGTGTTCTGTCGAGTTATGCTACCCATCTATATACTTCTTAACGACACTGCGCATGCGCCCTACATTTCATGTTTTTAATGATAAACCCTTAAGTTTTTATTGGGAACATTAAACAATCTGCTTAAATGTTAACAAAAATATGTAAATAGCAGTTAAAGAAATGGCAAGTTAAAAAAATAATAATGAACTGTAACACAATCGCCGCTTTTGGACTCTTTGGCCCGTTTTTCTGCGCTACAACTTCACCCTCTCCGCTTTTAGAGTCTTTGGCCTGTTTTTCTGCACTACAACTGAACAACCTCGCCGCTTTTAGACTATTTGGTCCGTTTTTCTGTGCTACAACTTAAACCTCTCCGCTTTTAGACTCTTTGGCCCGTTTTTCTGCACTACAACTGCGCACTCTCAACGCTTTTAGACTTTTTGTCCCGTTTTTCTGAGCTACAACTGAATACTCTCTCCTCTTTTAGACTCTTTGGCCCGTTTTTCTGCGCTACAACTGAGCACTCTCCGCTTTTAGATTCTTTGGCCAGTTTTTCTGCACTACAACTGAACACAATCGCCGCTTTTAGACTCTTTGGCCCGTTTTTCTGCGCTACAACTTCACCCTCTCCGCTTTTAGAGTCTTTGGCCCGTTTTTCTGCGCTACAACTTCACCCTCTCCGCTTTTAGAGTCTTTGGCCTGTTTTTCTGCGCTTCAACTTCACCCTCTCCGCTTTTAGACTCTTTGGCCCGTTTGTCTGCGCTACAACTTCACCCTCTCCGCTTTTAGACTCTTTGGCCCGTTTTTCTGCACTACAACTGCGCACTCTCAACGCTTTTAAACTTTTTGTCCCGTTTTTCTGCGCTACAACTGAATACTCTCTCCTCTTTTAGACTCTTTGGCTCATTTTTCTACGCTACAACTTTACTCTCTCCGCTTTTAGACTCTTTGGCCCGTTTTTCTGCGCTGCAACTGAGCACTCTCCGCTTTTAGACTGTTTGGCCCATTTTTCTGCACTACAACTGAACACCCTCGCCGCTTTTAGACTCTTTGGCCCGTTTTTCTGCGCTACAACTTCACCCTCTCCGCTTTTAGAGTCTTTGGCCTGTTTTTCTGCACCACAACTTCACTCTCTCCGCTTTTAGACTCTTTGGCCCATTTTTCTGCGCTGCAACTGAGCACTCTCCGCTTTCAGACTCTTTGGCCCATTTTTCTGCACTACAACTGAACACCCTCCCCGCTTTTAGACTCTTTGGCCCATTTTTCTGCACTACAACTGAACACCCTCGCCGCTTTTAGACTCTTTGGCCCATTTTTCTGCACTACAACTGAACACCCTCGCCGCTTTTAGACTCTTTGGCCCGTTTTACTGCGCTACAACTGCGCACTCTCTCTGCTTTAAGACTCTTTGGCCCGTATTTCTGCGCTACAACTTCACCCTCTCCGCTTTTAGACTCTTTGGCCTGTTTTTCTGCGCTACAACTTTACCCTCTCCGCTTTTAGACTCTTTGGCCCCTTTTTCTGCACTACAACTGCGCACTCTCTCCGCTTTTAGACTCTTTGGCCCGTTTTTCTGCGCTACAACTTCACTCTCTCCGCTTTTAGACTCTTTGGCCCATTTTTCTGTGCTACAACTTCACTCAACTAACTTTCACAATTTAGTTAGCTAGCTAATCTAACTAACAGAGTATACAAGCTTAACCTGTGTCCACAAATTCTGAAAGTCTTGGGGGTGAGAGAAATGCCTCATAATGTTCGCTGTGTTTATTTTCTGCTGATTTTATCACACAAAGTTTGCGCTGAGTTTTGTTCTCCAGCGCAGCTGAACTTTTCCCAGCAGTGTTTATTACGGTTAGCGGGAGAGACACTGTGTAAATCAGCTGTGTAGCCTGGGGTCTGTGTGTGCGGCTCGGGGGAACCGGTGTTCTGTCGAGTTATGCTACCCATCTATATACTTCTTAACGACACTGCGCATGCGCCCTACATTTCATGTTTTTAATGATAAACCCTTAAGTTTTTATTGGGAACATTAAACAATCTGCTTAAATGTTAACAAAAATATGTAAATAGCAGTTAAAGAAATGGCAAGTTAAAAAAATAATAATGAACTGTAAAACTAGTTACACCAAAATGACCGTCATTTTTCAACAGTAAAGAAAAAAATGGATCATAGAAACTATGATAGAAACTATGCCACTTGTTCTTGAAAATGTTTTATGGGGTGGTCTGAACAAATACTGCCTGAAAAGTCCAAATTATTATGTGGAATAATAGTTCATTTAAAACGATATTTTTTACATCAAATAATCAAAAGTAACTATGTAACTCTTACTCAAAGTAAATATTAAATTGAGTACTTTTTTACTTTTACTCGACTAGATTTTTTTAGATGGTACTTTTACTTTTATCTGAGTAGAATTTTATCAAACGAAATGTACTTTTACAAACTGGATTCCAAAAAAGTTGGTGCACTAAACAAATTGTGAATAAAAATTGAATGCAATTATGTATTTTATTACAGATCAAAAGTTTAATCTGAGTAAATGTAACATTTTAAAGGAAAAATACGTTGAATCAAAATTTCACAGTGTCAACAAATCCCAAAAAAGTTAGCAATAAGTGGCTGGAAAAATTAAATTTAGTTTGAGTTAGTTGAATTTTTAAGTGTAGTGAGGGTTTATCTTTGAGTTAGACGAGGAGCTCACCGCTCACCCTGCTACTCTTATCATGTCCAACCAGAAGTTCCCATCTTCATTTCTTACATATTTCAGGTTCTTCTTCCCTTAAGTTTTTAATTATATTAAACACATGATCAGTTGGATCAACATTACAACAGAAATCAATAATACTAATTAAAAGAAATCTTATAATTGATTGATTTGTATTCAGATTTACACTCTCAGCTCTTACAGCACACTCTGCTGCTCTGCTCATTATAGTTGTAATCTAACATATTCTAAGGGAATTCACAATATCTATAAAAATATTGTTTATTATGACATTTGAAAATGTTTAGGTAAGAATCCTGATTTTTTTCTACTAGTCAGAGATTTTTAACTGTTTTCTAGTCTTAAAGTCACGACAGATACAAACACAGAAAAATACATGTCCAAAGACACAAAACCCCATTCCTACTAAAACCTGAAATTCAGCAGCACTGCAGCTTTATAATACATTACAGCAGCAGAGATCCACTGACTGTTTCTAGATTATTCAGTTTTATTTAAATCTTCATGATATAAAGGTCATGCAGACAGTAGCAGTATAGCAGCATTTAGCTAGTCTTGTATCTCTGATTCAGAATTCTGTATCTTTGTTTCTGTATCTTTGTTATTTAGAAACTAGAATTAGACTTTTTACTAAAATGTGTTTTATAAAAATGTGATTTTTCAGAGAATAAATGAAAATCATCGATAATAATTTAGGTGTATAAAAGAGGAAAAATGAGAGAGAGAGAGAGCAAGAGAGACAGAGTGAGAGAGAGAGAGATAGAGAGAGACACAGAGAGAGAGAGAGACAGAGAGAGAGAGTTTGACTTTTGACACCCTTTATTTTCCTATTAAAAACTACGTTACACAAAAAAAAAAAAAACATTTTTTTTTTTTTTAAAGGTGTTTGGTGGTTTAAAGTGAAATAATAATGCTGAATGCTGAGTCAGGGTCGAAGTGAGTAGCAAAGTTTTTTATTTATTTATATATATTTATACATTTCTTTTTTTATAGTTTTATTTCTGATTTTTCCCCATTTTCTCCCTATTTGGATATCCAATTGTCCCACCCCTTTGTGCGTCCCCATCACCGGTGACGCCCGTGACCTTCGGAGGATGCGGACGAGCACATGCCTCTTCCGACACGTGTGAAGTCAATCACCCCTTTTTTCGAGCTGCTGCTGGTGCATCATTATCTGAGCGGCTAGCGCGCTCGGAGGAAAGCACAGCGGCCAGGTTCCGATTCATACGCTCACAGACGCCTCGTGCCGTCCAGCGCCACCTTAAGTGTGATGGGGAGAGAGCGCCAAAGCTGCATGAGCGGGGGTTCGAACCTGCAACCTCCCGCTCATAGTGGCAGCGCATTAGACCGCTGGACCACTCGGCGCCCTATATTTATATATTTCTAAGCTGCTTTCCTAATGAAAATTAAGGAGAAGAAGAAATTACTTCCCTTTTTGTTGTCTCAGTTTTCACCATACTGCCCCCTCTGCTGCTCGCCCATGTGTCACCTCTGTCCACATTTTGCTGGAAAATTGGCCCATTGTCTGCAAATTCTTTCTCTGCCTCTGCCTCGTCCCCGACCCTTAACTTGCTTTTTTCAACTTGACATAATCCAAAGTGTCTGCCCGCTTTTCTTCTTCCTTTTTCGCTCAGTTGTTGAGAAGGGTTTCTTGATGCTTGGCATGGTCTTCCATAGTACTAAGCGGTTGTCTGGAGTACCCCACATAGTGCTATTTGATCGCGTCAGGGATTTCAGGCTTTAAACCCCTCATCTTCACATCATCTGGGTTTTTCACTCTTGCTGCAGGTAGATCCAGTCCGCTAGAGTCTGTATGAATTCTCCTTCTCCTCTCCTCTCATTTAATGTCTGGCGACAATACATAACAAAATCTTCAACTTCTTCTCCAAACTTCCTCCCTCCTCACCTGCCTAGGATCGGGGAGACTAAAGGCAGCCTAAAACATGTCCATTTTCAGTCCAATATTGATGTACCAACAGGGAACCAATCTTGGCCCACAACTTAAACCATTCAGCGCTCGGGCTGATCCATTCTTTCAGCGCGTGTTGAAGCCTTCCTCGGTGGCTCCAGGTGTGGGAAGCTATGGGCGAGTCGGGCCGCTGCGCTGCGCTGTAGATCCGGACATCTCCGAAGGCTCTGTTCTTGTCGTCCCACCGGATCACTGCACCTTGGTTCTGGTCTCCTGCTGGTGGTCATCTTTTCGGTGGGGCAGCATTGGGTTCAGGATCGGGAAAAACTGAGAGACACTGAGAAACTTAATTAAAAATAACCTCCCCCCTTTTTATCTTTAGATCAAAATTATATATTTTTTCCTTGATGGCAAATAAGCAACAGGAAAAGATTCCTCTGTGACTCTTTTTTTTTCTTTCTTTTCTTTTTAAGAATCCTACACTTAACACAATAATAAGACACACACAAACAAATAGTAGAATGAAAACAGAAGTTTGTTTAGAATGTTCTCTTTGATTTGCCTAAGGTTAATTAATTAATTTAATTAATATCAATAATCAACCAATTTAACTAATATTTCACTCTTGCCACATAGTAACACATGCACACAATTAAATATTTCACACTAACACATAGTTTCACACCCATTATATATATATATATATATATATATATATATATATATATATATATATATATATATATATATATATATACAGTGCCTTTTATATATATATATATATATATATATATACAGTGCCTTGCGAAAGTATTCACCCCCTTTACATTTTTCACATTTTGTTACCTCACAACCTGGAATTCAAAGGGAATATTTGAGGGTCTGCATCATTTAATTTACAGACCATGCATACAACTTTCAACATTTAACTTTTTTTTTTTATTGTGAAGCAAACAACAAATAGGACAAAATAACTGAAAACATCAGTGTGCATAACTATTCACCCCCGTAAGTCAGTACTTTGTAGAGCCACCTTTTGCAGCAATTACAGCTGCAAGTCGCTTTGGATAAGTCTCTATGAGCTTGTCACATCTTGCCACTGGAATTTTTGCCCATTCGTCATGGCAAAACTGCTCCAGCTCCTTCAAGTTAGATGGTTTCCGTTGGTGAACAGCAATCTTCAAGTCTGACCACAGATTCTCAATTGGATTATGGTCTGGGCTTGGACTAGGCCATTCCAATATGTTTACACGTTTCCTCTTGAACTACTCAAGTGTTGCTTTAGCAGTATGCTTTGGGTCATTGTCCTGTTGGAAGGTAAATCTCCGCCCTAGTCGCAAATCACTGACAGACGTAAACAGGTTTTGCTCAAGAATATCCCTGTATTTAGCACCATCCATCTTCCCCTCGACTCAGACCAGTTTTCCAGTCCCTGCTGCTGAAAAACATCCCCACAGCATGATGCTTCCACCACCATGTTTCACTGTGGGGATGGTGTTCTTGGAGTGATGCGATGTGTTGGGTTTGCGCCAGACATAGCGTTTTCCTTGGTGGCCAAAAAGTTCAAAATCTGACCACAGTACCTTCCTCCATACAGTTTGGGAGTCTCCCACATGCCTTTTTGCAAACTCGAAACGAGCCTTCCTATTTTTGCCTGTAAGTAAAGGTTTTTTTCTGGCCACTCTTCCATAAAGCCCAACTCTATGGAGTGTACGGCTTATTGTGGTCATGTGAACAGATACTCCAGTCTCTGCTTGGGAACTCTGCAGCTCCTTCAGGGTTACCTTTGGTCTCTGTGCTGCCTCTCTGATTAATGCCCTCCTTGACCGGGCTGAGAGTTTTGGTGGGGGGCCCTCTCTTGGCAGGTTTGTTGTGGTACCATGTTCTTTCCATTTGATGATGATGGATTTGATGGTGCTCCGGGGGATCTTCAGAGATTTGGATATTTTTTTATAACCCAACCCTGACTTATACTTCTCTACAACTTTATCCCTCACTTGCTTGGAGAGCTCCTTGGTCTTCATGGTGTTGTTTGGTTAGCTTAGTGGTGTTGCAGACTCTGGGGCCTTTCAGAAAAGGTGTGTATATACCGACAGATCATGTGACACTTAGATTGCACACAGGTGGCCTTCATTTCACTAAGCATGTGACTTCTGAAGGTAATTGGTTGCACCAGAACTTTTTAAGGGCTTCATAACAAAGGGGGTGAATACATATGCACATGCCAATTTTCATTTTTTTATTTTCATATTTTCTTTATATACATATATTTTGTTTCTCATTTCACTTCTAAAACGTAGACTATTTCGTGCAGATGCATCACATTCAATTCAGATAAAAAAAAATACATACAGGTTGTAATGTAGTAAAATAGGGAAATAATCCAAGGGGGTGAATACTTTTGCAAGGCACTGTATATATATATATCAGTGGCGGATGCTGGTCTTTCAAGGAGGGGAAGCTCAATTTCGGCCTACATCTTAACATATGTAGTTTTATTTATACGTAAATTCTACTCTCCCTGAGATTTATTTTTTTTTGTAAACAAAAGGCATTATTGTCAAGTTTTCACTACACAACAAAAAGGTACCCATTCTTTACATTGAACAATTTCATAAAAAAGATGCTATGACATGAATAAACATAAAATGATCAGTAAAAAAAAACATTACGCAAAATCTTTAAAGTTGGTAAAGGAAAAAATGCAGGTAAATTTAGTTCCTTTTTAATTTCCTTAAATAAACCCTTTATTAATTTAAATTATTTAAATTATTTTTAATAATAACACAATACTTACTACTGGCCCCTGTTCATTTATGTCCTGAGATAGTTTCATCAAGAGGTGTGGCCAACAGTACATTTTATTTGTTACAGCACTTCCAGTCAGCCAGCTCAACTCAGCCAGATCGCTGATTTGCTCATTTCGCTGTCAATCAAAAAGGGACTCCGCCTCAGACAGATCATCCAATCATCATGCAGAAGCTGAGCGTCCGGGCCGTCGAGGCCAGCCCACTGCCCCATAGACCCCCAGAGACAATGAGCGTCCGATGGGCGGGACAAAGCTCAGCATTTATCCAATGACTCGTCTCGTTTCACCGCGCGCTTTGCTCCGCTATTGAAGTCTGTAGACGCTCAGCATCCGCACTGTTTAAAGCAGCGCTGTAAAGCTGCCGGAATGAGTGAGAGGAAAGCCGCGGCGTTACCAGTAATAAGAAGCTGATTCTGAACTAAGTTCAGCGCGTTTTAGCGCATATTTAATCAGTGACATGTACACACAACAGTATATATTTAATCACTTATTTTTTTTTTACATTTTAGAGGAAGCTGAGCTTCCCTTGCAGTCTTAGAGCAATCGCCACTGATATATATGGGATCCCAGTTTTTTTTTTGCTCTCTCACTTGATTTAATGACTCAGCAATTTAGCCCCAACAACGTGTCTCACCTCCCTCTGTACTAAGCTATCCTCTCGCTTATTTCTACTAGCATCTCTCCCCACGACTCTACTGTACTTTGATAATATGTCTATTTTCAAATACCTCGTTATAGGAGCAGGTTACTCCATCTTCAAATACCTCGCTATAGGAGCAGGCTACTCCATTGAACGATAACATTCATAACAAATATATCATCAGCCTTGCTGATAAATTTATTGCCGGCCTTGCTATCTGAGCAGGCTACTCATGTTCGCACCATCGTGCAACTATTCTATCTCCAGGGAGAAGCGCACAAAGGGTAGGTGGAGGGGATATAATATATCCGTAATATGATTTGTTTTTTTCCCAATTGTACTTTTTGTTCCAATTATAATAAATTAATTGTCACTCACCACCACCACCAAGGTCCGTAGATGAGGTTTGATCTGCAGGCGGAGGGCTGAAGCCACTGAACCCCCTGGCTGGTACTATCCCTTTGTTCTCGTGGAGTTTCCTCTGATTTCTAGGTCCAGCCTGTGGCTGGAGAGCGTCCTCGGTCCGTGTCTTGTCCCCCTCCGCCGCAGATCACAACTCATCCCACTTCTGACACCAAAATTGTTGTGGAAATTTTGTGGTTTAAAGTGAAATAGTAATGCTGAATACTGAGTCAGGATCGAAGTGAGTAGCAAGGTTTTATTGAAGTCAGACAGTGTGCTTACACAGAGAATCTGGTTGCCCCCAGCCCCCCACCACAACCAAACTCTGATTTGGTTTTGTTTCATTTTGTTTTTGGTTTTGAGTGATTCGTTTGTCACAATAAACACTTTGAAAGGGATACTACCTGGTTCCAGACTGTTTTTACGTCTCTGCATCATCTCTCTCCGATAACCTCCTGACCACTTGTCCTCACACTACCACAGTTATAAAACAATGGCTTGTCCTTAATGGTAGTAAAAGGTTCATCCACTCTATCAATTGTTGTATCATTGTTAACCATGCTCTTAAAACAGACTGGTAAAAATTTACACTTAAAATAAAGAGATGCTTATTATAAGCCATGCCTTCCACTTGCTGCAATAAAGCACAGGCAGTGCCAGCCCAAAGCAGCCCATTTCCATATAAAAGTCTTTGCACAGTCTGTAATCGAAAAGTTTTAATTCGGCTCGACAGATCAATCAGGCCCTGCCCCCCTCCCGCAGCGGCAGGTAGAGTACAGCAGCCGGGATCCAGTGCTGGATGACCAGAAGAAATTCACAATCCTCCTCTGTATGTCCTTAATGAGGGCATTAGGAGGTTTTAGAACTGTCAGTCGGTGCCACAGCATAGAAGCTATAAGGTTATTGGCCACCAGTACCCTCCCCCCTATAGGACAGCTGTGGCAGGACCCAGGTCCACTTAGACAACTTAGCACACACCTTTTCTACAATACCATCCCAGTTCTTCTGCAGAAAATGTGACGTTCCCAAAAACACTGCTATATACCTCGGGCCTTCTCTGCCCCACTGCAGATTACCTGGTAAAGTAGGGGGTGCAGCCCTCTGCCACTGCCCTGCTAAAAAAAGTCTCACATTTATCCCAGTTTACTTTCGCTGAGGAGGCGCTTGCATAAATATCTAAAGCTCTAAGAAGAGCTTGAACATCAGCCTGATGCTTCAGGAAGACAGTAACATAATCTGCATATGCCGATAAAACCACTCTTTCCTCCAAACCCCTAAAATAAAATCCTTGCCTATCTGCTCTTAGTCTACTCAACAAAGGTTTAATGGCCAAACTATATAACTGGCCACTAAGTGGACACCCTTGTCTAATCCCTCTTCCCATCATTAAGGGTTCACTAAGACCACCCCAACCTTTAAAATGAAGGAGGCCTCAGAGTATAGCACATTCAACCATGATAAGAAAACATTTTGCACACCGAAAGGTTCAAGAGTTTTAAACAAATAAAAATGGTCAACTCTATCAAAAGCTTTCTCCTGATCAAGGGTTAAAAGACCTATCTCACAAGCAACCATATTACTCAGGTCAATGACATCTCTGACCAAACACAGATTGTCCATTATAGTGCGATTGGGTATGCAGTATGACTGATTTGGGTGTATTATAGTGTGCAAGCAACGTTTCAGTCTGTTTGCAAGACATTTTGCTAAAATCTTGTAGTCCGTACATAAAAGCGACACTGGCCTCCAGTTCTTTAAAAGTCCCAGATCCCCTTTCTTAGGCAGCAGTGAGAGTACAGCCCGTGAAGAACTCACCGGTAACCTGCCTTCAATAAAAACAGCTCTAAAAACCTCAAGCAGGTCTTCTCCAAAAAATTCCCAAAAAGATTTTAAAAATTCAGCAGGAATGCTGTCGATCCCAGGAGCACGTCCAGAAGTTAATTCCTGTACAGCAGTGGCCAGTTCCTATAGCTGTAGATCTGCCTCCAGAAGATCAGCCTGCTCCTCAGTGATCTTGGGCAGATCACGCAAGAGTTCCTCTCTGCATGAAGAATTACAGTCAGCAGCTCCATACAAATCCATAAAAAAGTCTGTAGCAAGTGTCCTCATTTCTGTCTCTAAAGCACATAGAGAGGCATTTACAATACCACCTGTATGGGCAGTATACTGCTGACAAAAAATCCTAATCCTAGTTTTTCGCACCTCCCACCAGGATACCAAACTCTCAAACTCTTCCTTCTTCAGCCTCCACTCCTCCCAAATTGTTTTAAAATGTTGAATAAAACCTTCATCCTGAAGTGGTTTAACATTAAAACACCAATAAGAACTTTCGGTAACGCTTTCTTTTACAGTACCCTAAGTTCTAGGTATTAACCAGGTAATAGTGAGGTACAAACTCGGAAGTACTAAGTAATTATTTTGGGAGATGATGGTAAGATGGTAAGTACCAGGACAGTCTTGCTTAATTACACTGAAATGGAACTAGGTAATAAACAGGTACATGGGTGGTATAAACTCCAAAGTACTAGGTAATTATATTGGTTAACAAGATGGTAAGAACAAGGACAGTTCAATTTAATTACACTGAAATACCTCACAGGTTCTAGGTATTAACCAGGTAAGTGTGAGGTACAATCCACAGTAACATGATGATAAGTACCAATACAATCTCCTTACACTGAAATATCTCGCAGGTTCTAGATAATAACCAGGTAAGTGTGAGGTACTAACCCCAGTAACATGATGATAAGTACCAATACTGTTCATTTTAATCAGTCTCTATTTATTTGATTTAAAAATAAAAGGTCAATACCTGATAACAGAGAACAAATAGCTTATTTCTCTTTACTGAGTTCTTACCATGTAGTTCAACAAATAACCCTCTGTAGAACATCCTTCTGTAAGTACCATGTAAAACACTGTGTAACTAACAGAACTTTCTGCTTAATAAAGGAGTAAAGGGACTGTAAAAGAAAGCACAGCTTTTTTTCTCTGGTTTTACTCAGTTCTTATCATGTAGGTCAACAAATAAGCACTTCAAAAAGAACAACATACAACTTCGAAACAAAACAGAATTTCTCACAATGGTGAAACGGTTTACTGTTTATTATTTATCTCTTTTTTGACACAACCAAGCATGCATGACTGAACTTATATATATATACAATGAGAAAAGCTGAGGACAGCTTTCATTGGGGTAAGCAGCTTGCGGGCAGGAGCTTGCCTTCGCCCCCTTGACCCTTCCAAGCCATTTCAAATTTTCTATTTCTCTGATCTTACTATGTATAGGTACATGTTTGAGTAAAATGAACACTGTTATTTTATTATATAAACTACTGACATTACTGTGGCTTGTACCTCACACTTACCTGGTTATTATCTAGAACCTGAGAGATATTTCAGTGTAAGGAGATTGTATTGGTACTTATCATCATGTTACTGTGGATTGTACCTCACACTTACCTGGTTAATACCTAGAATCTGTGAGGTATTTCAGTGTAATTAAATTGAACTGTCCTTGTTCTTACCATCTTGTTAACCAACATAATTACCTAGTACTTTGGAGTTTGTACCACCCATGTACCTGTTTATTACCTAGTTCCATTTCAGTGTAATTAGGCAAGACTGTCCTGGTACTTACCATCTTGTTACCCAAAATAATTACTTATTACTTCCGAGTTTGTACCTCACTATTACCTGGGTAATACCTAGACATTTCAATGTAATTAGGCAAGACTGTCCTGGTACTTACCATCTTGTTACCAAAATAATTACTTAGTACTTCCGAGTTTGTACCTCACTATTACCTGGTTAATACCTAGAACTTAGGGTACTGTAAAAGAAAGCGTTACCGAACGTTCTTTCTGTGAATCTGGCATCATAAAATCCAAAACAATCAGATAATTATCTGAGAAACCTGAGGGAAACATGCCTGTATCAATAAACCTATTTCTGTGAGCCATTGAAATATAGAACCTGTCCAGCCTCACTGCACTGATACAGTTATCAGATGCCTTAAACCATGTATACTGTGTCACTTTTTATTTACTCAGATTTTTTTCCCTCCAGACATCTACCAGAGCACACTGATTTAGCACCTCTCCCAACATCACAGCAGACTGTGGGTGTGGCTCCTCCCCTGTCCTATCTATTGTAAAGTCCAGAGTGCAGTTCCAGTCTCCTCCCATTACCACTACTGGACTGCCAGTGACCTGCTGCAAAGCATCTTTTAACCTGGAGAGCAAACGCACTCTCTCACCACCACTATTTGGATTATAAACATTAACAGGAACTCTGTTAATCTAATTTCTACCTGAATAATTAAGATTCTACCCTGCTCTAATTCTGTGACCTTTGGATTATCTATAAACAATCTACCATTAAAAAGCACTCCCACCCCTGCAGAAATATTTTAACCATGACTAAAATAAAAAACTCCCAAACTGACTATGAGAAATCATCATCCTGTGAGCCACGCAGCTCCATTTCCTCATCCAGCTCCATAGAACTCTCTGCTACCTCCGTGTTTATCGCAGCCCCACTGTAAGCCAAACCACTACTCCCAGCACTCTCCATC